>NC_058133.1:422208838-422351865 GCF_016433145.1 Gracilinanus agilis | reverse complement strand
CAGGACAAAATGAAGCCCAAACCCACAGATCCAGCAAATGATCAGAGGAGGAAGATTACAGCGAATTACAAGGGGGCAAAGAAGGAAAAAATTTGAGTAAACAACAGAAAAAGAAAAGAGAAATTACAAGCGACAGCCTCTATCAATGAAATGAACAAAAACCAAATGAAACAGAGGAAGCCCAAGGAACTCTAAGCAAAAAACACAGAAACTCCAGCGAATTCAACACAGGCTTTAGAAGAACTCAAAATAAAATTCAAAAAACAATTAAATGAGGCTGAAGCCAACTGGAAAAAGGAAATACATGAACTAATACAAGAAAATAGTGTATTGAAATCCAAAATTGACCAGCTTGAAAATGTGGGAAAGAAGGTGAAAGATGGCCTACAAAGAAAATCAGACCAGAAGGAGAATGACCAAAAAGCCAGGGATGAAATTAAGTCTTTAAAAATTAGAATTCAATAACCAGAAGCAAATGACTTCACACGGCAGCAAAAATCTATAAAACAAAACCAAAAGAATGAAAAATTTGAGAA
This sequence comes from Gracilinanus agilis, assembly GCF_016433145.1. Taxonomy (NCBI): domain Eukaryota; kingdom Metazoa; phylum Chordata; class Mammalia; order Didelphimorphia; family Didelphidae; genus Gracilinanus; species Gracilinanus agilis. Next base: position 422,351,329 of record NC_058133.1, on the reverse strand, counting down.
AAATGTGAAACACCTCATTCAAAACATGAGATCTGCAAAACAGGATCACATAGACAATTTAAGAATTATTAGATTACTAGAACATCATGACAAAAGAAAATTCCTGGAAATTATCATACAGGAATTTATCCAAGAAAACTGCCCAACATCCTTGAACAAGAGTGAAAAGTAGAGATTGAAAGAATCCACACATCACTTCCTACATTTATTCCACAACTGACAACTACCAGGAACATTATAGCCAAATTCAAGAACTACCAGACCAAGGAAAAAATATTACAAGCTGCTAAAAAGAATTCTTTCAGATACCAGAGAACCACAATTAACACAGGATCTGGCTGCATCTACGCTGAAGGACCAGGAAGGCATGGAATATAATATTCCGGAGAGCAAGGGAAAGGCGTCTACAACCAAGAATCAACTACCCAGAAAAACTGACTATATTCTTGGAGGGGAAAGTATGGTCATTTAATAAAATTGAAGACTTCCAAGCATTCATGAAGAAAAAACTGGACTTAAACAGAGAGTTTACTACCCAAACACAGAACTGAAGAGAATCACCAAAAGGTAATTAAGAGAGGGGAAAAAAAAAACAAAAAACAAACACTTTTTGTTTAAGGGACCCAATAAGTTCAAATGATTTGTATACCTATAAGAAAAGATGATATTGGTAACTCTTAAAAATTGTTATTGTCATCAGGGTAGCTAGAAGAAGTATAGTTAGAGTGAACAGTGACAAACTGTATAGGATCAAATGTCAAGATATATATATATGTGTGTGCGTGTGTGTGTGTATATATATATACATATATATATGTATATATATATGTGTGTGTGTGTATATGTATATATATGTATATATATGTGCATATATATATGTATATATAAAAAACTAGAGGTTAAAAAAAGAGGATAATATTAAGAGAAATGTGAAAATGGAGTAAATTTATATTCCATAAAGAAGTGCATGGTGGGAACCAGGGAAAAGACCAACACACTGGAAGGGTAAAGAGCTTGGAGACAGGAAATACTTAATTCTTAAGTGCACTGAAATTAACTCAGAGAGGAAAGAACAATCGGATCCATTGGGGCAAAGAATTGATTCATGCCCTATAGAGAAGTAGAAGGGTAACAGACTAGTGGGGAGGGAAGCAATACTAGGGAAGGAGTGAGTGGGGGTAGCTTTAATAGACCCTAAAGAAAAATAAGAGGGGAATAAGAAGGTAGGGATAGAAAGGGAAATAAAATAAGGGTGGGGATTAAGGGGAATGATTAAAAACAATACACTGGTGTAGAAGGAAATAGTGAAAGAAGAAAGGGCAGGATAAGGAGAGGGAATCAAAATGTTAGGCAATGCCCCATTGATAATCATAACACTGAATGTGAATGGGATGAACTGTTTTGATTAAAAATGATAAAGACATATAATATAAGAGAAATTAATATTTTAATAGCCATGCTGATAGAGATAAATTGTTAGACCACAAGCCTGGTAAAAACTCTTCAAAGTTACCGCCAGTGTCCATCATCTCTACGTAGCCAAAAAAAAAAGGGCCGTCTCCAGCCTGACCTCCGAATCTAAGCTGCCTTATACGTGGGATGTCTGACATCCCAATATCCAAAACTGGAAATCGGAAACTCATTGGATCATGGGGAATGTAGTCTCAAAGTCCCCCACATGTCCACAGGAAGTTTGTAAGATACTTTTAAATGGCACCTCCCTGAAATTCTAAACACACAGAACTCGCCCATAAAATTGAAGCAAATAACAAGAGTGGATTAGAAACCAAAATCCTACCATATGTTATCTACAAGAAAGACACAGGCGGAAGATAGACATACATTAAAAGTAAAAGGCTGGAGCAAAATCTATTGGGTTTCAACTGAGAAAAAGAAGGCAGGAGTTGCAATCATGATATCTGACAAAGCCAAGTAAAAATATATCTGGTTAAAAGAGATAGGAAAGGTAATTACATCCTGATAAAAGGCAGTATATCAGTACTCAATATGTATGCACCAAGAGGTATAGCATCTAAATTTCTAAAAGAGAAACTGGCAGAGCTCAAGGACAAAATAGATAGTAAAACTATACTAATGGGAAACCTGAACTTTCCCCTATCAGATCTAGATAAATCAAACCAAAAAAACAAATAAGAAAGAGATAAGAGAGGTGAATGAAATCCTGGAAAAAATAAAGTTAACAGATAGGTGGAGAAAAAGAAATAGGGACAAAAGGGAATACACCTCTTCAGCAGCACATGGTACATTCACAAACATGGACCATGTAGTAGGACACAGAAACATGGAAAACAAATGCAAAAGATAAGAAATAATAAGTGCAACCTTTTCAGATCATAATTCAATAAAAATAATAACTAGTAAGGGTACATGGATAGGCAAATCAAAAAATAATTGGAAATTAAATAATATCCTTCTCCAAAATCAGTTATTTAAAGAACAAATCATAGAAACAATTAATTATTTCATAGAAGAGAATTACCATGATGAGACATTCTACCAAAATCTGTGGGATGTAGCCAAAGCAGTACTCAGGGGGAAATTTATATCCTTGAGTGCACATACTAACAAATTAGGGAGGGCAAAGATCAATGAATTGGGCATACAAATCAAAAAACTAGAAAGTGAAGAAATTTAAAATCCCCAGATGGAAAACTGAATTAGAGATCATAAAAATTAAAGGAGAAATTAATAAAATCAAAAGTAAAAGAACTATTGATTTAATAAATAAGATTAGAAGCTGGTACTTTGAAAAAAACAAATAAAATTGACAAAATAATGGTCAATCTAATAAAAAAAAGGAAAGAAGAAAACCAAATTAACAGTATCAAATGAAGAGGAAATTAAGGCAATCATTAAAAACCATTAAATTATATGGCAATAAATATAGCAATCTAGGTGATATGGATGAATATTTATAAAAATATAAATTGGCTAGATTAGCAGCAGAAGAAATAGAATACTTAAATAATCCCATATCAGAAAAAGAAATTGAACAAACCATCAAAAAATTCCCTAAGAAAAAATCCCCAGGACCAGATGGATTCACAAGTGAATTCTATCAAACATTCAAAGAACAATTAATCCCAATGATATACAAACTATTTGACATCATAAGCAAAAAAGGAGTCCTGCCAAATTCCTTTTATGACACAAATATGGTACTGATCCCAAAGCCAGGTAGATCAAAAACAGAGAAAGAAAACTATAGACCAGTCTCCTTAATGAACATAGATGCAAAAATTTTAAATAGAATACTAGCAAAAAGACTCCAGCAAGTGATCACAAGGGTTATTCATTAAGATCAGGTGGGATTTATACCAGGAATACAAGGATGGCTTAATATTAGGAAAACCATTCACATAAATTGACCATATTAACAAGCAAAGCAACAAAAATCACATAATTATCTCAATATATGCTGAAAAGGCCTTTGACAAAATAAAATACCCATTCCTATTGAAAACACTAGAAAGTATAGGAATAGAAGGGTCATTCCTAAAAATAATAAACATCACACAGACACACACACACACACACACACACACACACACACACATGTATATATATCTTAAACCATTAACATACATCATCTGTAATGGGGATAAATTAGAAGCATCCTAATACGATCAGGAGTGAAACAAGGATGCCCATTATCACCTCTATTATTTAATATTGTACTAGAAACATTAGCAGTAGCAATCAGAGAAGAAAAAGAAATTGAAGACATTAAAATAGGCAACGAGAAGACCAAGCTATCACTCTTTGCAGATGATATGATATCAGGTCTGGATTTAAAGAATCCTAGAGAATCAACTAAAAAGCTAGTGGAAATAATCAACAACTTTAGCAAAGTTGCAAGATACAAAATAAACTCACATAAATCATTAGCATTTCTATATATTTCCAACACATCTCAGCAGCAAGAGTTAGAAAGAAGAACACCATTTAAAATCACCCTAGACAATAAAAAATATTTAGGAATCTATCTGCCAAAACAAAACAGGAATTATATGAACACAACTATAAAACACTTTTCACACAATTAAAACTAGATCTAAACAATTTGAAAAAAATTAATTGCTCAAGGGTAGGAAGGGCTAACATAATAAAAATGACCATCCTACCAAATTAATTTACTTATTTAGTGCCATACCTATCAAACTACCAAGAAACTTTTTTTACTGAATTAGAAAAAACTATAACAAAGTTCATTTAGAAGAATAAAAAAAAATCAAGAATATCAAGGGAAATAATGAAAAAAAATGTGAAGGAAGGTGGCCTAGCAGTCTCAGATCTTAAACTGTACTATAAAGGAGTGGTCATAAAATAATATTGTACTAGTGTTATATTCAAACTCTGCCAATTGTTAGTCTCACCTTGATTGACAGGTGAAGACAGTTGGAGACTTCGCAATGTTCCCAGAGAAGCCGTAAGGACAGGGCAAAGGCAGTTGGCTGGAGAGTATAAATACCCCTAACAGCCAATCGGGGAGGGGTCTTTGGCCTTTGGGCTTTTACCTTTGATCTTTGGGTCTTGGTCCTTGACCATTAATCTGTGGGTCTCTGACTGTTGGTCATTGGTTCTCTCTGAACCTCCCTAGATCTTTAGGCATCTGAATCATCAAAGCTATTTAGATGTCTGGGCCCCGGGTAGTAATCAGGAGGAGGGAGGTATAAGAAGAAGAGGGTGGATTTTCTTAAGGGTTGTTATTTCCTGAAGGCTGTCAAGGCTGACATATCACAAATTGATAATAAGGAAGCTGAGAGAAATCACAATATCTATACCAACCGAGCAGATTGCCCTCTCTGGTTCGGCAGTGGCCAAGCTGAACCAGAGGAATGCGAAACCAATAGCTTTACTGAAACAACAGCCTACAGTCTTGAGGGATTATTGATCATAGATATTAGTGTGACGGGGTCTCCTATCCCCAATCCATTCCTGATTATTCCTTTTGTTGTGAGGAAGATTAGGTAGTAATTAATTAAGAATTAAGGTTCATCTAGCAGGCTGGAGCTGGTGTATTCTAGGATGGAATGAAGGGGCAGGAACTGTGTGTGACCTGAGAGAGAGAGACTCCATTAGTGGTGGGCAAACTGTTGCCAGCCCAGGGAGATCTCAGACCCTGCTTTCTGATTTCCTTGGGATCCTGAGTGGAGGTGGATTTCCAGCAACAACAGAACAACACCAAGAAGAGGAGAAGTTTGGGATCTGGTGGACAGTTTCTCAAGCACACTTTTTCTTCTTGGATATCTTGGACCACCCCTAGGATTTTGGCATCCAGTGAGCATCTTTGGAAAACTGTGAGAGCCCTCAAAGCCACCCCTCTGATCCATAGCTGTGCTCTTCAAGGCTGGCTGGTACCAGGCTTGAATCAGCTTCCCAGAGACTGCTCTGCTCCTTGGGCCCTGCTTGCTGGATCACTTAGTTTAGAATAGAATAAGTCCTCCCCTTGCCCTGTCGTTTTGCCCTTTAGATTTTAAGTATAGAAATCCCTTTCCCACCTTTTAGTTAAACATAATTAAAGCTATTAAACCCTTTTTATCTTGCCTGCTTGTTTCTAGACTCTGGCCTAGGGAGAGCAGGGTGACAGTTAAGACCAACTGCCATTCCTGTGATAAATCCAGTGAACTCCTTATCCTGGTCTAGTCTCTCCTACAACCCAGTGTGTGTATCCACAACTATTTAGATTATATTTTAACATCCCTGGTGCCCTCCATTACCTATATTTTCCACACTTTCCCTATTTAAGATCAATAGATAAAGTTTCATTAAGTACCTTCCTGAGTGGTCATTATATCACGACCCTTGAGGAGGGAGCAACTCAGTCAGATGAAAACCTTATCCAAGGCTAATTAGAGCCCATTATTAATAATTAATCCAATCCAGGTGGGACCTGAAAGGGTTATCCATCCACTAGACCATTAAGAGTCCTGCCTGGGCACTGTTATTGAGAATAGGGGAATTATATCATCCAGCAAAGGTGACTGAGTTGGTGTTCCCTAGACACCAGCTACTTAGGGGAATACAAAGACACAGCTTCCCTAACCAATATCCCCTAGAACAGGGGTTGGCAACCTTTTTGGCTGTGAGAGCCATAAGCACCACATTTTTTAAAATGTAATTTCGGGAGAGCCATACAGTGCTCACTGTGAACACTCCTGTAACCGTGCATGCTCCTGTAACAGCGCCTGAAAAAGAATTGACTTTTATGGCTCCTGCAGAAAGAGCCATACGTTGTTGACCCCTGCCCTAGAAGCATAGTAGTATCAGAGCCCTATTTTTATTATAACACCAGCTAAGAGACAGAAGGGAGGATCAGTGGAATAGACTTGGGGTAAGTGACCTCAGCAAGACAGTTTATTACACTGATGGCGAACCTATGACATACATGTCAATACTGACACACATAGCCATTTTCAATGACACATGGCTACCTACGGCCGTATACAAAAAAAGTATAGAGGCTCATGCTGAGGATGAAACATTTGCTGTAGTATAGTGTAGACACTCTGTGCCAGAGGTCAGTAAGCCAAAACAATAGAACTCCAGCACAGAGGGTCTAGTTCTAGGACTTCTGGGCCATTAGGGGATCTTTGACTTCACTTCCAGCCAGCGGAGCAGGGAGTAACAGACTACCATGAGGGACGCATCTCTGGGGGCCCTGTGATCGACATTGCCAGCAACCACTTAACCACAGAAAACATAATCTAATCTACTATTCTGGGGTGTCATGGATTTCTAATTGGCCATCATTGCTGAGATAAGTGAGGGGGAAGCTGGGAGAGGCAAGGGCCTGTGTTATGGGTGCCATTTCCCACCATTAGAAATAGCGGCAGCCATCTAAATTTACATAAGGAACGCTATCTTGCAGCATAGTACAGACTCCTTTTCTCCACTATTACTGCTGTGCATCCTTATTAACCTCTATTTCTTCTTATTAAACCTGCCCTTTCCTAAAAGACAGTTACATGTGCCATCTTGTGGTCAGTTAGGTTAGTTAACCCCTAAGTGCCTGCAGGGCTAACAGGCTATCTATAATTCTATCTTCTGTCACTGCTTCCCTGATGGAGAACCCAAAAAATAAAAAACCAAGTTTAAGTATATGAAGTGGTAGTAGCAGTAGCCAACCCTTTCAAGAGACATGGTATGAGATGTACAGCACTATAGAAAAAAATTGCAGATCATTTTGCGTTCTATATACTGAAACGGTAGTAAACAGAACATGGAATATAAATAGACATTTTGAAACTAATCATTCCCAGCTCTTGAAAAAAAGTGAGGATGAAAGGAAGGAATACATTTCCAGGCAGCTACACCTTTATAAGAGCCAATCTCATTCCATCCTTAAATTTGTAAAAGGCTCTACAAATTTAACATCTGCAAGTTTGAGCATTGCTCACTCCATAGCTCAGCATGGAAAATCACTCAGTGAGGGAGAATTTATTAAAGAAACTCCTAAGATGTGCAACAGTTCTATTTCATGATATACAGAACAAAGATGCAATTATTAAGAGAATATCTGAGTTTCCAGTCATTAAAAATATCATAAAAGACCAAATAATGAGACTGAATACAAACGTAAAACATCAATTAAAGAGAGATATAAGTAATTGTAAATATTTTTCGATCTCTCTTGATGAAACTACTGATGTCACATCACATGCTCACTTGGCCATTATTGATCGATATTCTGATGGTCTCACAATGAGAGAAGAGTTGATGAAGTTAGTATCAGTGCCAACAAATACATCAGGAAACGAAATATGTAAGGTCGTTATACAAACATTCTGTAACCTAAGCATTAATATCTCTAAAGTTGTGTCAGTGATGACAGATGGGGAACCAAACATCATGGGGAAAAAATTCGAATTTGTCAAATTGTTTATGGAAGCTATCAGATATCCAATTTGGCCTTTTCATTGTATTATCCATCAGGAGGCTTTATGTGCCAAGTCAGGATTCACCAACTTAAACAACTTAATGTCAGTTGTTACAAAAATAGTTAATTTATTAGCTGATCGCCCCCTTTACAAGCAAGAATTTTCTGCACTTTTATTGGAGGTTGATTCCACCTACATTGGACTGCTGGTGTGTAATAATGTAAAATGGCTGAGTAGAAGCAAAGTTCTTGAGCGCTTTGTGGAGTGCTTTGAAGAAATTAAGGTGTTTCTTGAGGATAAGGATCTGAGAAACTTTCCTTAGCTCAATGATGATAAGTGGGTCAACACCATGATGTTTCTTACAGATCTCTCTGTTCATATTAATGAACTGAATTTAAAGTTACAAGGTTATGGCAAAAGTATTGACGTTATGTTTGGATACATAAAAGCTTTTGAAAGTAAACTTAAAATTTTCAAGCGAGATGTAGAAACTAAAACTTATAAGTATTTTCCTCGATTAACAAAGTATTTTGAGAAGGCCAGTGTAGCTGTACAAAATGAAATGGAACCCTTGCATATAAAGTACCTTATGTTTTAGATTCATTACTTGGCTAGATCAGTGATAGATTTAATCAATTTAGAAGCCTAGAACAGACCATGAAAATAATTAAGTATCCTGATGTAGTAGTCTACAGTAGTTTGGAATTAAATGGTTTCCAATGGGTGCAAATCAATGATTTGGAGATGCAACTTGCAGAATTTCAAGATAGCATCTGGGCGCAGGTGTATATTGACTTGAGGTCAAAGCTTGAGAATCTGGAAAGGTGATGCTTGGAGAATAAAGAGGAGTGCCACTTCAAACAGGAAATCTGGAGTGCCTACAACTGTTACCAGACACTTTTAGTACCCTGAAAAATATAGCAATGGCTTTACTCAAAAATTTTCCCTCTATGTACTTTTGTGAGACCTTATTCTCAGCATTAAATAATATCAAAACCAACAAAAGAAACAGATTGACAGATGAAATTAGTAGCACTTGCTTTGACTTGAAGTGTACAAAATACCAACTTCAATTGAAGATTTATCAGCGAAATGAATTTTCATTAGCCAATGAAATTCAGCAACAAAAAAGTCACTAATAAGCAGGTTGGTTAAAGAATTCCCCCTCCCCCTCACTTATCTTAATTCAGGGCACCCCACACAAGTTAAATAATATCAAGACCAACAAAAGAAACCGACTGACAGATCAACGAAGAAGTCACTGAGCAGGTAAGTTAAAAATAAGCATATGAAAAATTGTTCTAAATCTCTTATAATTAGAGAAATGCAAATCAAAACAACTCTGAGGTATCACCTCACACCTAGCAGATTAGCTAAATGACAGCAAAGGAAAGTAATCAATATTGGAGGGGATGTGGCAAAATTGGGACATTAATGCATTGCTGGTGGATTTGTGAATTGATCCAACCATTCTGGATGACAATTTGGAACTATGCCCAAAGCTGAGCTAAAAGACTGTCTTCCCTTTGATCCTGCCATACCACTGCTGGGTTTATACCTCAAAGAGATCATAGAGAAAAAGACATGTACAAAAATATTTATAGCCACGCTTTTTGTGGTGGCAAAAAACTGGAAAACGAGGGTATGCCCTTCAACTGGGGAATGGCTGAACAAATTGTGGTATATGCTGGTGATGAATACTATTGTGCTCAAAGGAATAATGAATTGGAGGAATTCCATGTGAACTGGTATAACCTCCAGGAACTGATGCAGAGTGAAAGGAACAGAACCAGGTGAACATTATACACTGTGGTACAATCAAACATAATGGACTTCTCTACTAGCAGAAATGCAATGATCCAGGACAATTCTGAGGGACTTATAAGAAAACACTATCCACATTCAGAGGAAAAACTATGGGAATAGAAACACAGTGCAACTATCAATAATATGGAAATAGGTCTTGATCAATGACATATGTAAAACCCAATGTGCGTTGGCTACAGGGGGAGTGGGAGAACATGAATCATGTAACCATGGAAAATTTTTCTCAAAAATAGACAAAAAAATTAAAACAAAAATAAATAAAATAAAATAAAATGAGTCTATCAGTAAAAAAAAAAATGGGGAGAGAGGAGCAGGGAGTCACTAAAGTTGATTTTCTTAGGAGTGGCATGGTTGAGCCCGTTTTAGGAAAATGACATTGATAGCTGAGGGGACAAAAAAGAATAAAAAGAGATGTAAGGCATGGAGATCCACCAGCAAATAACTGTAATAGCCCTGGGGAGAAGTGAGGAGAATTAATGGTTTCAGAGTCAAAAGAGAGAAAAATATAGATCCAAAAACTGTGAAGGAAGAATTGATACATATCAAATACTGGTGGTGGGGGTGAGGTGTGGGGGTGTCACGCAGTAGAGAGAGGGTGGTGGTATCCTCAATAGTAATAATTACATTTAGAAGAAGATATGTGAGTTCCTTATTTAACCAGTCGAATTTAAGGTATGCAGGGACATCCAATATGAGATATTTGATAGGTAGTTGGAGATGTGAGAATGGAAGTCAAGAGAGAGGTTAGGGCTAGATCAGTGATTCCCAAAGTGGGCGCTATCGCCCCCTGGTGGGTGCTGCAGCGATCCAGGGGAGTGGTGATGGCCACAGGTGCATTTATCTTTCCTATTAATTGCTATCAAAATTTTTTTAAAAATTAATTTCCAGGGGGATAAGTAATATTTTTTCTGGAAAGTGGGCGGTAGGCCAAAAAAAGTTTGGGAACCACTGGGCTAGATGAAGAGAACTGAGAATTATCTACATATTGAAGATAACTAAATCCTAGGGAGCTGATGTGATCACCAAAATAGTCTGAGTAAGTCAATTCAGATATGGAATGTTGAAGGCTTATGAAAAAAATTCCTGGTAATAATACAGCACAAACAAGATTTCTCATTGTTCTCTTTATTTCTTCTACAATATCTGTGAATTCACAATTCAGTCTCTTTTGGAAACTCAATGAAGTTGGCATAGAATTCATCATTTTCATTAGTCTTTTTTTTTAAGTTTTAACATCAACATTTCTTAAATTTGGTTAATTTAACAAATGTGAAAATCATCTACATAGAAGCTACATTTGAATTCCATAGGAGCTGAGAAAGGCCCAAACAGAGTACCGAGAGACACCTATTTTTGCATAAGGTCACATAGCTAAGTAAGTGTCCGAGGCCATATTTGAACTCCAGTAAAATAGGATTCAGTAAAGGAGATGTAAAATGAGTAGATAGGTATCAGAAAGAATCAAGAGGAGTGATATCATAAACACGTAGAGAATAGGATATGAAAAAGATAATGATTCACTGGGGGCACCTAGGTAGTACAAGTGGATTGAGGACCAAATCTAGAGTGCAAAAATACTCAACAACGTCCTGAGTTAAAATTTGTTAGATCTCAAGCATTTAACTGCAAGACCCTGGGCGAATCACTTAACCCTATTTGCCCCACTTTCGTCATCTGTTAAAAAAGCAGCAGAAGAAAATGGCAAACGATTATAGTATCCTTACCAAAAAAAAAAAAAAAAAAAAAAAAAAAATGAGATCACAAAGAGACAGAAACCTATGAAAAATTATTAAAGGACAACAAATGATCATGTCAAAGCATAATGACTGAGGAAAAAGTCATTGGAGGGAGAAGGTAGGTGGCTTAGTGGACTGAAAGCCAGGCCTAGAGACAAGAAGTCCTAGGTTAAAAGCTGGACTCAGACCTCTATCAGTGTAGCTGCAAACATTGGTTCTTCTATTTTGCTTGTTTTCGGTTGTCTTTGTTTTAAGGAGACATTCTCCAAAATATTCATTTACACAAGAGGCAATGAAGTATGCTATCTAATAATCTATATTCTTCACTCACAAGAAAATACTGATTCACTTAAGGGAATGTAGGTTTTATTCCAACAAATATATATATTCTATTTCATTCCATCTTCCTCTCTCTTTTAACTCCCTTAGCTCTTCTGATGCTCCTTGCTTCTTGTTGAATCTCAGGAAATGTAAGAGGTGCTTTTTGTGTTTTTCTAGTAGTTTTATATTGTCCAAAAAATTATAAAAGTATTGAATATTTTTTGCTCTAATTCTTTCTTAACTGTATTTAACTTTCTTGTATCTCTTATGTTTGAAATAACAATATTTTAAATATCCTGTTTGCCACTTTTATTAAGAAATTATTCAAATTCTACCCTTTTGTTTAGTCTCATATTTTTTTCATAGATAACTAGATTCGGATTATCAGCATATGCTATGTTTACTTACAAACCAATCACTTTTGAAATGTCATATTCCAATTTACTGTTGATTTCTCAAAACATAGAGACTAGTCTTGAGCAATTCTAATCAATTTTCTTTGATATGAAAGACTCCCTTCCCTGCCTAAAGTATTTGTTTTGTAAGTCTAGAAGCCTTAAAGTTTTGAGTGAATGAATGAATACTTTTCTTAGAGAGTTACAGTTAGAGATTTTATTACATGGTATTATCTTCAGATTCTAACAAGTTTTTCCCTTCTTTAATCAATACTTCTGGGTAATGTTCTTTTATTTACCCAAGTACACGTACTCACCCCTATTACTTCATTGAGTTTTTTTGGAACACTTTCATCCTTAGATTAATTTTACATATTCTTTCCTCAAGGCAAGTCACCTCCACTTGTACCAAATTCATGTTGCTTGATTTTTTTTGTTTTGTTTGTTTTTTAGGGACATATTCAGAACACAAATGACCTCAATACAATGACTGCTTCATCCAGAGTAACTTATTAAGTCATTTTGGGGGGGAAGAGATTTTTTCTTTTAATTAACAGAATTTATCCATAAGTGTCCTAGCTCCTTCTTCATTCCCAGATTTAAATCTGTTGCTGTATATAATATTCTCTTGGATTCACTCATTTCACTGTTCATTAACCCATGTAGTTCTAATAATTAGCCTACTTATCATTTCTTATGGTACAGTTGTGTTCCATCCCAATCATATATCAAATTTATTTAGCTACTCTCCAATTAATGTGCATCCCCTCAATTTCCATTTCTTTGCCACCACAAAAAGAGTTATTTTGGGACATAACAGTTCTTTTACTTTTTCCCTGATCTCTCTAGGAAACACACCTAGTACTAGTATTGCCTGGTGTAAGAGTATATATAACTCTCTGCATATAATTCCAAGTTGCTCTCCAAAATGGATAGAACAATTCACAACTGTGTATTTATTAGTGTCCCCATTTTTTCACATCCCCTCCAACATCTGTCATACTACCCTTATGATGTTTAAGCAATCTGATGGGTCTGAGGTGATAATTCAGAATTGTTCTGATTTGCATCAGAGCATTCTTACATATATCTATATATGGCTTTGATTTATTTATTTGAAAATTATCTGTTCATATATTTAGCCCATTTATCAATTGGGGGATGGGTCTTACTCTTATAAATTTACAAAGTTCTTTACTTAATCTCGATATGTAATCTCTATACAAGAAGCTGTCCATGAAAATTCCCCCCAAATGTTTTGCTTGCTATTTAATCTTGCCAGCATTTGTTTTACTTACTCAAAAACTTTCCAATATAATTTACTCAAAATTATCTATTTTATATCTCACAATGTTCTCTATCTCATTTACTCATAAATTCCTCTACTATCCATAAATCTGTTGGTAATATGTTCCTTGCTCTTCTAACTTACTTATAATATCTTCTTGTATGTCTAAGTCATGTATCTATTTTGATTTTGTCTTAGCGTGTCATTTAAGATCTTGATCTACACCTAGTTTCTCCCAAACTTCTTTCTAGTTGTCCTGACAATTTTTACCAAATTCTGATTTCTTATTCCAAAAACCTAGATCTAAGCTTTTGACAAATACAAGGTTATTATACTTGTTTACTGCTGTTTGTTATATGTCTGTCCTTTTCCACTGATCTATTTCTTAGCTAGTACTAGATAGTATTGAGAATTACTGCTTTATAATACAACTTAAAATCTGGTACTGCTAGGTTTCTTTGAAATTTTTGTCATTAATTCTTTTAATATTATTGACATTTTGTTCTTCCAAATGAAATTTGTTACTAAATTCAATAAAATAATTTTTAGGGGGCAGCAAGGTGGCTCAGTGGATTGAGAGTCAGGCTTAGAGACTGGAGGTCCTGGGTTCAAATCTGACCTCAGACACTTCCTAGCTGTGTGACCCTGGGTAAATCACTTAGCCCCCCTTGCCTAGGCCTTACCACTCTTCTGCCTTCAAACCAATACACAGTATTGATTCCAAGATGGAAGGTAAAGGCTTAAATGGTTTAAAAACAATAATAATAATTACATCTCCAATTCCTGTGCCTTCTTAGAAAGGTTCCCTTATCTTCTCCCTTTGCTCTCCTAGTTCTAAATTGCTCCACCTTTCTAAAAGACTCTCCTTTGTTCCTTCCCCCTTAACTTTTAGTTATTTTATCTACCTTTTTAAAAGTCCCTTCCTTATCCTCCCAATCATGCTCTTTTTTCTTAATGAGTTTGATTTTTTAAATCCCTCCCATGTCTTGAAGTTCTTCTCTTATCCTCTCACCTTACCCCACTACTTCTTGATATGTACTCCCTACTACATATCTCTGCATTTTCTTATCTCCTTGTCCTCTTTTCTCTGCTAATCTACTCTTTCTTCTTTCAATCTCTTAGTACCATAAGAGAGCTCTTAGTTCCTCCCTTATCCTATCCCCTATTCCTCCTGTTTCTCTGTATGTTAAGACTTTAGTCTTTCTAGTTGCATGCATTGTTCTCTCTTTAATGCAGATCTGATGAGAGATGGGTTCTAGTACTACCAGCCCTTCACCTCCCTTTCTCTGCAACAGTTACTCATTCCTCTTTTATATGAGATAATTATTCCATTTTACCTCTTCTTGCTCTATTTTATTATTTCTTTAGTTCATTCCTTTATATTCAACATATATAATCTCAAAAAGTACCAGAGGGGTAATGATATCATTCTTTTTAAAATTAATTAATTTATTCAAAATATTTTTCCATGGTTGCATGATTCATGATTTTTCCCACCTCTCTTCCCTCCCTCCTCCCTGAGCTGACAAGTAATTCCACTAGGTTATACATGTAAATAATGTTAAGAGTTATGAATGACATTTTCCCATGTAAGAATTAAACAATTTGACCTTTTGGTCAAATTTATAATTTATCTTTCATATTTACCTTCTTAATGTTTCTTAAAGATCAAATTTTCTACTGAGTTCTGGGTTCCCCCCCAAATAATAGCTGAAACTCCTTTAGTTCATTAACTATCCATTTTCCCCCCTTGATTATGAATTCTTTTAATTTCTATTTTATCCTCTGAGAATTTCTGGGCAGTTTCCCTTGGTTTCTTAAAGTATAGAATCTAAATTCATTTCAAGATTATAACTTTCTAAAAGTCTGACAATTCTTATATTGTCTCTCCTTGATCTATTCTCCAGTTCAGCTGTTTTTGTGATAAGATGTTTCATTAAATTCTCTTCTATTATTTCATTCTTTTGATTTTGCTTTATTATTTCTTGTTGCCTTAGGTAGTTATTAGCTTTACCCTGTCCCATTCTAGATCTTAATGAATTATTTTCCTCTGAGTTGCTAGATTTTTTTTTCCATCTGGGAGATCTTTCATAATTTTCTTGATTTCCTTGCATCTCTCTTATTTTCCCCCCTAATTTTTCATCAATATCAATCATTTAGTTTTTGAAGTCTTTTTAAGCTCTTCCAAAAAGCTCTTTTTGAGTTTGTGATCATTCATTGCTTTTCTTTGTTGTTTCAAAAGTAGGTAGTTATACTTCTACTGACCTCTGAATTTGAGCAGAGCTTCTCTGTCTCCATAATAGCTATCAATAGCTGGATTCTTTCTCCTTTGCTTACTCGTTTGTTTTTTGTTTGTTTTTTTAACTGTAGTAGCCATATCAGAAGGCTTAATTATTTGTTTTTATGCTAGAATCCCAGGGTTTTTAGGGTGCTGGGGGAAGATGACTCAGGTTTCAGAATATTTTTTATGTTTTTTATTTCTTGGACCCTTTTTTAGTTCCTCCAATTTCTAAATCCAGGGTCAGGTGTAGCTTAAGGCCCAGTCAGCTGTTCCAACCATAGTACCCAGGTAGTTCTGCCACTACAAGCAGACAGCACACCTCCACCCTATATAGAAGCATCCAGGGACTCTACTAAGGTGACACCCCAGTCCCTCAGCAAACACATTCACCAGAGGTTCCTTCCTCACCTTCCTCACTCTTCCTCTCCTGGTGCCACACAGCTTGAGATAGAGTAGGTGTCTGGTCCATGCTCCTGAGCCCCCTTAATTTCTCCCCTGGTCATCAGCCTAAACTGCAGCTGACACAGCCACCACCAGGCGGCCTATTAATTCCCCTAGTATCTGTAACTGGAATGTAAGCTCCCAGATCTCCAGCAAACAGATACAGTGTCAGGTCTTACCATAAGGGTTTGGCACTTGTTGACTCTGTGGTGTTTGCTATGTCAACTTCAGCTGTTGGAGGAAACATCCTCTAGAGCCAACAGCTCCTCCTAGAGCCCTCTGCCTATAGACTTCAACTCTACTAGGACTGCAAACTCCTGGGTTCAGCCCACTGGGTAAGGCTGCTGGTCCTACAAGCAGGGCTTGCTGCCTATTTATTTCCCACTGTTTACTCTGGTCCTGCCCTCAGGGCCTGTGACTTGTTGATTCTGCATTGTGCAAGGGTGTTTATGCTATGTGGTTGGACTGAGGCCAGGAAAGTCTACAGACTTTTCTCTAATTGTGCTTAGTTGTTCAGTTTCACTCCTGACTCCTACCCATTTCTGACACTTTTAGCATGAGTAGGGTTATTTTTTATTATTTGTGGGAGGTACTGGGAAGGTGAGAAAGTTTCACACCCTACTCAACCATTTTCCCATAAATTTCTCGTGTTCTTCTAATACTGATATTAATTACTGGCTAATAATATGGCTAACAATAGCCAGATACTGTTATTATCTTATTTAACCTTCACAACAACCTATAAGGAAGGTGCTATTATTATCCCCATTTTACAGATTAGGAAACTGAAAGAGATTATGGGATTTGTCCAAGGTCATGATGCTATTAAGCATCTAAGGCCATATTTCTCCTCAGGTCTTCCTGATGTGAAAATTTATTTTTTCATATAATCGAATAATTCTAATATCAGAGCCTTGGAGTAGAAAGGCCCTAATTGCTATAATTAGAGAATTAATGAGCTTAATGTCTTGGATTTCAGGCACCATTTTCTTTGTCCTTAGGAATATGTTCCTTTCACAAAGCCTGGCAACAGGAATGCTTTACAATGATTCTTTTCCTGTATATTTGACAACTGTGACCACCATTACCTGTCAGTTTGAGGAAGGGCTAAGTTTGGTGGATCACCTCCTAATTAAGTTATTTACCAATTACAGATGTCTTGGGATGTTCAAATACAAGGATGTTCAAACTGAATGATGAGCTCCCCAAAGTGTATATAGGCACCTGACCCAGGACCTTCAAGGTCTCTGATTATCAAGAAGGCAGACAGCCTGTCACTTCATTGGTTATGATGCTAGGCTAATCAATTACCTGATATTATTACCTAATATCAGTCTTGTGCATAATTTTAATTGTAAACATTGACCTAACCCAAGCTCAGTATTGTGCAATGCTCTATTGTTCAATTCAACATACTTCAATAAGCATTTTTTCACAGTAAGACACTATGCTATCTACTAGGGATGCAAAGAAATTGAAACAGTGTTCATTCTCAAGGAATTTACATTCAATTAATTGTTATGTCTGATTTGATTTCCTAATCAGGCATTTTCTTTTCAGAGTCTCTTCTCTTTAGAAAGACTTTCCATCAAAAGTACTAAACTGCCTATACTTGTCATTTTTATTTCTTCTTTAAGAGGTTCCAATTCTCCCATAGTTTCCATCTTTCATTCTTTTAATTCTTTTGTATGATGTACTGTGGCATAAAAGATAAGAAGGCAATCTTAGAGTAAGGAAAAGCTAGCTTCACATCCTGCATTTACTACATATTACCTAATACCTAGTACATATTACCTAATAAGTTATGTAACCAATTCATTTAACAACACAATTCTCCAAATATATCTCAAAGATTCTAAGTGACAAGTTGCCAATTTATATCTTTGTAGGAGTTTCCATACCAGAAGTTCCCCACACCAATAAAATCACACATCCTGACCAAAATATACATGAGTATACATACATACATACATACATATGTACACACATACATATACACTTCTGAATCTGTTTGAAATTTCTTGCCACTGTTCTGGTAACTTTTTTGATTATCCTAAAAATGCAATGCCTTGCTTTGCCTTTACTACTTGATATCCCACATATTTTTTTAAATTCCATTTTTACAGACAAAAGTAAGAAAGATTAAGTGACTTCCTATAGTCACACAGTTTCTAAGAATTAAGAGACAGGACTCAAACTAAAGTTTTCTGATTTCTTTTCCTATCTATTTAGAGCAATTCGGTGGCAGAATGGATAGAGTGTCATTCATGGGATTCAAGTTCAAATCTGGCCTCAGACACTCAGTAAAGTAAGTTAGAAAAGGGAACAGGAAATAATTTCAATATCTTTGCCACGAAAATCCCACATGCCATAACGAAGGGTTGGACACAACAAAACAATACTGTTTATTAGTTCCAAGGCAGAAAAGTGGTAAGGGTCAAGCAACAGGGATTAAGTGACTTGCCCAAAGTCACATAGCTAGGAAATGTCTGAAGCCAAATTTGAACCCAGGACCTCCAGTCGCTAGGTCTGGCTCTCAATCCACTGATGCCCCTTCTAATTATAGTTTTGAAAGAGATACCTGTATATCATGTTCAGACTTCAATGTGTTTCTTTTTTATTTGATTTATAATAGCACTGAGAATCCTGATTCACAGAAATACATTGTTATAAATGGAATTAAAGCCTTGTGGACATTTTTAGTAGAATGGAGGGTTTCCCAAGGGTACACCAAAAATTCTGTAGCTTTAATGAATATTAATCAATTCAGAGTTTCTGATTATTATAAAGATGAATTAGCACATTTTTCACTGTGTTTATCAATGGAATTTTTTCCCTAACCTCAATATGAAAGGGTTTTCATGTCCAAACCTCAGTTATTTGATTTAATTCTTTCAATTTTTTTACAAGCATTTTATCAAAATGCTGCCTTCATTTTCCCACTACATCCATTCTTCTTCACCATTGTCTCTTTAATCCATAATTTCATTCCAATAACAGTTGTGCTTCAGGAATATTTTAAAAAGTAAATACAATTATTTAGCACGTATTTCTCTTACTTTCAAGACAAATAGACATCCTTCCCCCACAACAGGGTACTTGTAGTCCATGTTGGCAATACTTAATTAAAACAAATCAGCTCCTAATTTATCCCTATTCCATTTCCCCAAACCAGAAACCAAAAACCAGAAACCAGAGCAAGAGGTCACATCTAACCTTAGACTACAATTTCTTAGAACAAAGTATTCCATTTCTGGGACAAAATGCCCTAAGCAAAAAGACCAAGATAATAAAAACAATTTCCAGCTTTTTTCTCTTCTCTCTCCTCTAAATAGTATATAAGTCAGACTGATTGATCCAAATCTCTTCATCATTACAAAGTGTACAGTAGTCACTTAATAATCAAAATAGTTTCTTAGGAGGCAAAATGTTGGAGTAGAGGAAGCACTATAGCAAAGCTCTTGCAACATTACAAACAATTTTAAAATAATGCCTAAAATTGAATTCTACAGTGGCAGAGCCAACAAAAGGTTGGAATGAGATATTTTCCAGCCCAAGACTATCTAGGAGGTTGGAATAAGAGATCTGTGTTGGGATAAAGGCTATGCTGGAGTCCATGTGGTGGCAACACCAGTTGTGGGACTTGGCAGTGGTGACAACAGCAGCAGCAGCACCTGTTAGAAATTTCAAGCTGGACATAGTAAGAGGATGAGGTAATTGAGCAGAAAGAAATGATGGGGGATCTCTATGCTAGCACTGGGAGCAGGACCTAATGATGTCATGCCCTTTGCCAAGTTGAAGTTCCAGGGTGGATAGGAGTGCCTTAAGTCACAAGGGAGTGGGCCCTGGAGGAGTAAAATCCAGTATCATGGTCCCAAAGGCGCAGGGTCCTGAAAAGCAGCATCACTTGCGGGGGGTAGCAAGGGTGCAGTGGTCCTTCTTGATTAAGTAAAGGTATACTGATTAGGAGAGCAATGACCACAATTCTACATAGATCAAGCCATCTTGGAAGAACCAAAACTTTCAAACAAAGAATTAGCTCTGCAAAACAGAAGTTCTAAAAAGCCTGAAGCTTGGGCCAGTCCCCCTCTCCCACCTCTAATACAGAAACAGAGCCTGACTATAACATAAAGTTCAAAGATAAGAAACAGGCTAGAAAAATAAACAAACAACAAAAAAGGAAGCTGACAAAGAATCACAATAGTCACATTTTCTCTATAATATCACTGCTTCAGGAAGTTCCTACTATGCCTATTATGACTAGAAAGACTAGCAATATCCCATGAAAAAACTAAATAACCCCTACCCTCAAGAAGCTTACAGTCTATTAAAGGAAAATAATAAGTAGATACTTTCCTTCCTGGCAAAATTCAACAGTTATGTGTATATTTCTACAAACATATTTCTACAATAATGAAAATCAGAAGGAAATAATACAGAGTAACCTTACTCAAAATAACTATAAGAAAAAAAAGGAAGGAGAAGAGGGGAAGGAGGAAGTGGTAGAGTTGGGAGATGGAGAATGAGGAAGACAGAACCAAACTAAACACAAACCCTACCAAAATACACAATTACTATAGCAATATAAATGAGAGGATAACCAGAAGGTGATCACAAAGAAGGAATACAAACCAAAGGTTAGCATTTCTCAAACATTTTAGTATCAGAATCTCTTTATAATCTTAATTATTGGGGATTTCAAAAAGACTGTTTACACAAAAAAGTAATATTTTTAAATTTTTATCAATTTATTTGAAAATAATAAACCCATTACATGTTAACATATTAGGAAAAATAACTATATTTTCCCCAATCATGAAAATAATGACATTGTTTTATGTATTTTTGCAGATTCTCACATCTGCCTCATTCAGTCTCCTTTGATATATAGCTTTAATTGAAGAACATTAATAAAATACAGCTTAACATAAATATGTACCTGGAAAAGGTAGGAATATTTTAATAGGTAAATAACATCTTAATATTATTTAACATCTTAATATTATTTTTTTAATAGTTTTACACCTTGTATTCCCTTTTAAAGGGTCTCATGGACTAAACATTGAGAAATCCTGCTTTGAGTAAGTGCAAGTCTAGTGATGGTTTGCAGAGAAGAGATAGGCAGGAGGCAATAGAACTAAGACAGAAAGTTCTATCCACTGTCAGGTAGAATCACAGTTAATTAGATATTTCTGCTTGATTATTTATATTTTAATAGCAGTTTCGATTTAAAAAGGAGGAGCAGGGACCTCTCTCTCAAGAAAATATGTGACAACAGAAGGCAACGAAACATTTTTATTATTTATTTTGAAATTTAAAAAGCAGAAATTTAAAAAAAATTTAAACACAAATTAAAGACATATATAATTGGGGAACTATTAATTACCTGTAGTTGAGCTATGCCTAAATAATTAAATGATGGTATTATTGAAATTAATTTATGAATTTATTATTATACTAAAATACCAAGTGGTTACTTTATACAACTAGATAAAATAACTTTAAAATTTCATCTGGAAAAACAAAAGTGTTTTGTAGAGAACCTCAAGGAAAATAAAAGGAAAAAATAAGTAAACATTAATGGGGGATAATAACATGTCCAAACCTCTTAAGGATTGATCATGGGGAAATGAGGAGTGTCAAGCTGAAGTCACTCACAAAAAAATAAACACACACACACACACACACACACACACACACACACCCCTCAGAAAAAATATTGCTAATTGTTATTTTTTCTTCTTATTATTATTATTAATCCAAAATTCACCTCTCAAAAAAAAATGTCTTGGCCACAAAAACTACAAGAGGACCTTGAATAAAAAAAGAAGATACAAAATATGTATTAAAGGAAATTAGAGGCAGGGAGAAAAGAATGGCCAGGACAATTAACAGTTTCAATCAGATTTATGCAAAAATTAAACTCCCTGAAACTTAGAATGGGACAAGGAAAGCAGCAACTATATGAGACAATAAGAAATGGTAAAGTCAAAAAACTGAAAAGCACTAGTACTTGTTAGGGGTATCAACTTGAAATCTGGAAACCCCAAGTTTGCCCATGTTCCCCTGAGAATACACCCTTCAGGGGAGTCTCAGACTGCCAGTTTTTGCTTATCCCAGCTTAGGTGGGGCTAGCTGACCTTAGCAAATGCCAAGTATCCTTTTAGTCTTAGAAGTTTCCCCCACTGTATCAGAGATCCATTCCCAAGAAGACCCACACCTGTGCAGGGACCATCCTTTTAGTA
Source organism: Gracilinanus agilis (assembly GCF_016433145.1). NCBI lineage: Eukaryota > Metazoa > Chordata > Mammalia > Didelphimorphia > Didelphidae > Gracilinanus > Gracilinanus agilis. The sequence goes on along the minus strand of NC_058133.1, from coordinate 422,328,894 downwards.
TCTATTATGAGTAGGCTACTCCCTGATATTCCAACCTCTGGCTATGGTTTCTTTCCCAAGCCTGTTGGTATCCTGTCAGTATAGTTTGAAATTCTCATTTCCTTGTAACCATGGCAATGTTCCCTGACCCAAATCCCCAAAAAGGTATATAATTTCCCAAAGTTCTGTTATTCTTTAGAAGATGATCTACATGGTGATCCTCCCAGGGATATGTTCCCAGAGTCCCCAGGGTGTAGGCCCTGTGAAGGTCTTGGCGCTGGGCTCTGTGTAATGGCTAAATATTGGACCTATCCCTTTCCTGATTGAAGACTTAGTTTTTCTGGCTACTTTAGTAGTTCTCTGTTTTTCCCAAGTTAACAGGGGGCAGCTGGGTGGCTCAATGGATTGAGAGCCAGGCCCAGAGATGGGAGGTCCTTGTTTCAAATCTGGCCTCAGACACTCCCTAACTGTGACCCTGGCAAGTCACTTTAGCCCATTGCCTAGCCATTGCTGCTCTTCTGCCTTGGAACCAATACACAGTATTAATTCTAAGACAGAAGGTAAGGGTTAAAAAATTGTTTTTTTTTTTTAAACAACTGTTAAATAATTGTTAATGTCAAAAAAGGAGTAGATAGTGAAACAGTCTAGACCAGTGATAGCAAACCTTTTAGAGACTGAGAATCCAAACTGCAACCCTCATGCCACATGTGAGCCCCCCCATCTTATGCCAGACAGGGGAGGGAGGAAGTACTTTCAATGGGCTGCTGAGCAGAGGGGTGGGTGATGAAAGAAATGTCCTCAGGTGCACATGGAGAGGGTGAAGGGAACAGCCCCCTCTAGCACACATGGTCAACACAGGACTAGACCAAGAAAGTCAGAGAAAATATTTATTGACTTTATTTATTTACTTATTACATATTTATTTACTTAGTTCACTATGTGATAAACACAAGAACATAAATTAATAATAATCGATATGGGCTGCATATTAAAAGGACTCCCTATTTGAAAAGCTAAGAAAAATGGAAAGTGCTTTAGCAGTAATTAAATTTTAAACCCCATATAACACATTAAGTCCAGAGTAGCTACATAACATGATTATAAAATGTGGCAACCTATAATTAATGAAAATGGAAAATGATACCTTTAACTACTAGAGCTGGAGAAAAACTTTTTTTAAACAAAGGAGAGATGGGCACTCTTAAAAGAGAAGCATAATTTCAACATGAAATTAAAATATTTTTATGTTAATAAAACCAGTGCATACAAGATAAGAGAAAGTGTGAAGTGGGAAAAAATGTTTAAATCAAATATCTGTGTCTAGTATCCATGATAGGTATTGGATTAACATGTAGACAATCCCCCTTGTCTCATAAACAACAGTGATAGAACTCTGGGTCACATGACCAACATGATGAAGAAAAAAAAATTGCCCTTGATCTCCACAACTTCTCAAACTTCTCTAAAACAGCACTTATTATAAAAGATAAAGCATGTTTGGGCATAGAGTACCCAGAATCCCAAAAACAAAAAGAACCCTCAAACCTTGCTCACTCAGAACCCATTCCCTACCTTCCATACTACTGACATTAAGAATACTAGCTGGTCATATGGCCGCAAAGTAAAGTGATTAACATTGGAGGGGATGTGGCAAAACTGGGACATTAATACACTGCTGGTGGAGTTGTGAATTGGTCCAACCATTCTGGAGGGCAATTTGGAATTATGCTGTGCAATTAGGATTTGCTCCTAAGGATTCTAAATCTCAGCTTCCCATGTTCCTTTTCTCATGTTACGTGCTAATGTAGGGAGGATATAAGTCTTGTGTAGCCCCACCTCTCTCTCTTTTCCTGCCAACATGGTTGGGAAAGCTTTCTTTACTCAGGCTTTTACTTTTGTCCTTTTATTTCTTTTACGTCAAGTGATTATTAATGTCTTATAAAATATAATACTTGGAGTAATTGGATATTAATTTTAATCTTCTAATACCAAAAGGGCTTTAAAAGACTGCCTGCTCATTGATCCAGCCATACCACTGCTAGGTTTGTACCCCAAAGAGATAATTAGGAAAAAGATTTGTACAGAAATATTAATAGCCTCGCTCTTTGTGTTGGCAAAAAAAATTGGAAAATGAAAGGGTATCTATTGTTTGGGGAATAGCTGAACAAATTGTGGTATCTGCTGGTGATGGAATATTATTGTGCTGAAAGGAATGATTGGAGGAATTCTATGTGAACTGGAAAGACATCCAGGAATTGATGCAGAGTGAAAAGAGCAGAACCAGAAGAATCTTATACACAGAGACTGATACACTGTGGCATAATCAAACGTAATGGATTTCTCTACTAGCAGCAATGCAATGACTCAGGACAATCCAGAGGAACTTAAGAGAAAGAACACTATCCACATCCAGAGAAAGAACTGTGGGAGCAAAAACATAGAAGAAAAAAATATGATCAATCATGTGGTTCGGTGGAAATATGATTAGGGTTTTGGTGTTAAAAGATTATTTTATTGCAAATATGAATAACATGGTAATAGACTTTGAACAATGATACATGTATAAGCCAGTGGAACTGCTTGTCAGCTCTGGGAGGTGGGAGGGAACAGGGGAGGGAGAGAAAATGAATCATATAACCATGGAAAAATATTCTAAATAAATAAATTTTTTAAAAAAGAATATTAGCTGTCCCAAAGACACACAATACAGGCATAAAATAAAATCCATTCCCACACAATCCGATCATCCTCCTCCCTCCTTCCATCTTTCTTTATAATTGTTTAAAAAAAAACAACTGTAAATATCTAAACTCAATATCTGATTGTTCTTGTTAATCAGATACCCTAGATACAAGGACCAAGGTAACAGTAGTGGGCATTGGTTGTAGGCCAGCACAATGGATAACGCAGGAGGCAGATGAAAAAAAACTTATTCTTAATTTATTAAGACTTATAATGTTTTTAGAAGGTAATAAACAGGAAACCCTTAAAATACTAAGAGGTACTAAGCTTTTTCCTACTCCCAAACTAGACCTCACGGTCTGCCTTCCCCTGGAAAGTCAAGCTACTCTATCACTTCCTATTTCTAACTAAAAACCCAAATTTCCTTATCTAAATAACCTATTTCTAATAACTTATAAATAATATATTTATCTTCCTTAAAGTAGGTCTCCGAGAATGATAAGTTCAGTGTTAGCCAGTCAGAGTTGCCCTGACTGAGGCTTGGCCTTGGGGCTGCCCCAATCTGGGTTAAAATTCAGAAGAAAGATCAGTTGAAGACTATGGTTCCAGGCTGTGGAAATATGCCCTGACTACAACAGCCAACCAAACTGCCACAGGCCCTCAGCAACAAAAGCCTGTTGGGGCCCACAACCTTGGGGTACCAACACTACAAAGATCTGAACAGTCGGTGCTGGGACAGAAATCTCTGTGGCACTAGCAAAGCTGAAGAGGGGCCAACAACCCTATACTAGCAGAGCAAGTACCAAAGAAGATAATCTAGTAGTACAAGCATTTGCAAAGTTCCTAACTATGGTTACTAGGCCAAAGAAGTGAGGAACCCTATAGGGAGTGGAGAAAGACACCAGGACAGAGCATTTTGTGTGATTCAGAGGAACCAGGGGAGTGGGGTGGGAGGCCTATTCTATATAACATTATACTAAACCTGAGGAAAAGAACAATGGCATCAAGCAAGCACCAGTTCTGACCATCCAAAAGTCAGTTTGGGGGCAGAGAACTATGTTGATGAACCATGAATTGCCCAACAGGGGAGGAAGCTAAGAAACTATGAGATCCAGTCCCCAAGGATCAATCAGAGTAGAGAGAGTCGGAAAATGAGCAATTAAGAAAGTAAGTTGGGGTAGGGGATGAGGGGAAGAGAAGAACTGAAATTACCAAACATTTTAGGAAGAAGACCCCGAACTTAAATAAACAAAGCAATAACAACAGTAGGAAATAGGGCCTCCAAATTGAGTAAATAAGTCCAACAATCTATGAATACATACTGCAAAACAAAGAAAAATAACACAACATTTAAGGAGACAGAGGAACCTGGAATTGGAGAAGAACATGGGAGCCCAACATACTTTCAGAGTAGGTCAAGAGGTATGAGAGCAGAATTTATGGTCTGCACATTAAAAATAATGAGCAGAACAGAAAAAACTGGAATCTGTAATGAGAAGCCCTACCAAAAAATACAAGGGATAATAAAGAGTTAGGAATACAAATACAAAGAAGTAAGGGACAATCTTGAAGAAGAGAAGCAAAATAATGATAATAATAATAATAATAAAAATATGCTTAGTATGTATGGAAAACATACTGATCTCAAAGACAAGACATACAGAGACAACCTAAGGATCACTGGTCTTCCCTAAAAACACTACAGAATACCACCATCAGAAAAAAAATCTTAACAAAATAATAAGGAAAATAAGAATTGCTCAAAACTTCTGAAATTAGAAAATTAAATCTAATTTAAAGAATTCAAATTGCTTTCAGAAAAAAACTAAGGCTGCAAACTCCAAGACATGCAAGTGGTTAAATTTAACATTTTAACAATTCAGAAACAAGTTTTATAATTAATCAGAAAAAAAAGACCTTCAAATGTAAAGGATATTTAAATAATACCAAATTATTTTGCACCAATTAGGAAAATAAAAAAGGGACAAGCATATTATGTTCCAAAGAGCAATGGGGTTGAAGACAGAACCCAGGGTGACTTATCCCTGTAAAATGAAGCTTAACCATATTTGAAAAAAAGATGGACATAAAATAATAAAGAAGGAATTAAAACATTTTGGGGGGGAACAAAACCAAAATTGTCTGTTTCTCAAAATCCTCAAACAACAGAAACATAGGAGGAATGAATAAATGCAGCAGCCAAAGACAACATTAACAAAGTGATAACAGAGACACCAATAAGAAATATCTTTTTACCTGTATGCAAGAAAACAGAGATGAAAGTAGAAATCTGATAGAAATTAACAGTGAAGAGGCAGGCAGATAACATTATGGATCCCGGCAACACCCTGCCTACAAGTGAATCAATGAATGTTTTTTGGAGGGCTTTACAACATAGGAGGGCATATAAAACAAGGAGAAAGGAACAGGGTGGATAGAAAGGAATGTATGATATGCCAGAGTCAAATCAAGGGCTAGCAATGACTGGGGTGGAGGGAGGGGGCATAAGGCAAGTTCTGTAGTCTCAAACAGAATATAAAAATGAGTAAGTTAGGAGGGGAGATGAATAGAAAAGAGGCTGGGGGGTGGGGGCAGCAGTCTTGTTTTGGTAATAGGAAGATGTTCCACTGATGAATGTTCCTATGGATGAAGAGTGATGGGGACCTTGCACCAAGTATGGTCTAGGTGGAGATGGGAGTAGGGGTGGAGTTGAACTCCTGAGGGCAACTGGCATTTGGGAGAATGGGAAAACAAGGACAGAAGGAAAAGATTCTTGAGAGAAATGAGAGGATAAAAGGTAAACAAGGGAAGGTATGGTTCAATAGCAAACTGTAAAATTAAGGACATAGTTGAGGAGGGGTCCCCTACCATATAACCCCTCCTCAACCATGTCCTCTCTAAAACCTGTAAAAATTGGCATTGTTCTGGGAGTAAGGCACAATGGAAAATGAGAATCCAAAAGCACTCTAGGCTTTCCTTCTAGGCAGAGTGAATGCCTTCAAAGCTTTTAATTGCAGAAATAGTTAATACATCCTTTATAGGCCATAAAGTAATAAAAATTAAAATTGGTTCTGGGGCAACAAAAGATACAGATCCAAACTGAGACTAAATGACAAAAGACAAATCAATAGAAATAATTAATAGCTATGTAAAAAAATAATGATGAAACAATACACCAAAATTTCTAAGATGCAACTAAAGTAGGGGGAAATATATATCCTTACAAACACATATGAATAATTAATATGGGACCAACATTCATTCCCCAAAAGATAAAGTCAAAGTATGAAAATGCTGTTTTGAAAAACGCAGTATTATCAAAGATTGCCTCAAATTATTAACAAGAAAAATTCAGATTAAAACATCTACCTCACACCCAGCAAAATGGTAAAGATGGAAAAAGATGTAAATAATTCATTCTGAAGGGCTATGAAAAAAAAAACAGGAATATGAATACATTTTTGGTGAAGTTAAAAATGAACCCAACTAAGAAAACATTTTAAAACTACATGAGAAAAGTTCCTAAATTGTTTATACTGTCTAACTTAGATATTCTGCTACTGGATAGGTCTAGACCACAGAACATTTAACTAGCTATAGATTTATTAGTGAATTTGAACAAATTCCTTGCAAGATGAGATTTACCTTTCTGAAGCAGCTAAATGACTTGCTTTTTAACTGATGAGGAGAAAGTTATACAAAATCAGGAATATTTTTAGTCCATCCTGCCTCAGAAATATAACTAGCTGAGTGACTAAGAAAATTTGTTTATCAGCCACAGTTTTCTTACCTGCAAAAAATGTAAATAATAATAGCACCTACCTCACAGGGTTGCTGTGGAGATCAAATAAAATGGCATATTATTTAAATTTGTGAAATTAACACTATATGCATAGTGATCAGGTTGAGGATTTCTCATAAGATGATAGAGGCAGCAAAAAGGTAATGAAATTTAACAACTGGCTGTAGAAGGAAATGACTCCCTGAACCCAACACAAAAACTTGTATGTAAATGTAAAGTTAGAACAATGTCAGGTATTTTTCTTTTTTTTTTTCCTTTTCGTATTAGCCACAGAAACAAAGGAACTCTCAACCTTAGGCAACAAGGATTCAAGGAATTTAATAATTCAATATTATTATGAAAATTCCTCATTAGAAGATGCTGAGTGAAACCTAGGCAAGTACCAATCCTTGTCTCTATTAGTTTGTCAGTGACCAGAAGAAAGGTAATATATAGTACACTGAAGCAAGAGTTTTATCATTTTTCATACATTATCATTCTGAGATGCTGAGAGAGTATTCATGGCCACATGCTTACTGCCAAAATAACTGACAGAGTGTGAGACATATCCCTGAGTGAAAAGTGGAATCAAACAACTATCTATTTTTAGGTACTTTGGTTCCATTGTATAATACAGCTATTTTGATGACAATGATGCAAAGTATTATTTATAGAAATCTAGTCAAAGTAACCTGAAACTAGCTTAGCAGCTAGAGAAATTTCCAAAACAAAAGTTTAGGAACTTTTCTTAGGCAAAATAGGCAAACACTACCTAAAAAATGTTTTCACTATAGGGGAAGGTGTTAGAATAAGGACATGATTCATTTTTGTACAAATATAAGAGGCATTTACTCGGCAGAAAGGGTACAACAAAATTGGGCCATGAATCCCAAAGTTCCAGGAGCTATTTATCCATTAAACAAAGTTCAAGTTTCTCTTCTTTACAAGAAAATAAACTTTTAAAACACATCCTAATTCTCAAACTCCTCCTCATTATGCAATAGGCTATATATATATATATATATATATATATATATATATATATACATATTTGGTAATTCATTGAAAGATATGGGTCAAATATATTTTGTTTGGGATTAAAGATTCTGTAATTTTTAGTTTTTTGCCTTTTGAATTTTAGGACATATTTTTCCTGACTCGCTGTTTTTTCTAATGGAACACCCCCAAAATATCATTTGATATGGTATAAGAACAAAAAGAGAAGTAACATAGATTAGTGGACAAACACAGCCATAAGGAAAACCTGAGTTTAAGGTCCTATCTCAAACATACAGGCTGGGAAAGTCACTTGATATTGTTATAAAGAGTTTAATTTCACTCCTTATTAAGAGCAGAGTTTCTTTGTAAAAGCAGAAATTACTTAATCTCACTCTGTCTCTTTGAGTTTTTATAAATTTTTATAAGGTCAGATTTCAGTTAAGCTGGACTCCATTTTCTCTGTCTTCCTAGGGAGCAGGGTTTCTGGGAATTTCGGTGTCATTCAGTCAAGAAGATATGACAGTTACTTTTGAGAGTTTGGGATATAGATACCAATTTGCGAAAGAGTCTAGTTACTGAGGCTTTTCCACTCAGAACTTTGAGGGAGGAGTTTTTCTGTTTCTATGTCTGTGTCTGTGTGACAGGCAGTTTATAACTGACAGTTAATAGAAGAATTACTTTAAGGAGTTTGTTATTGATTTAATGTTCATCGATTAGTTAGATAAGATAGCGAAGTTAATATTAGTTGGAGTAGATAAGTGAGGCCTGCTTTGTCAGGTGAGAAAATTCTTAAATATAGGGTTTTTATAGATCTTAGTATAGGACTTAGATTTTAGAAATAATATAAGAATTAAGAGATATACTATCCTATTTCCTATCCTAATCTCTCCTGTGAATAAATAGTTGTCGAAGGTGTGCCAAACTGATCTCCACAACTTTTATCAACCTCACACCAATATTTATTTATTAACTATAACAATCTCTTTTGGCCCAGGCAACTCTATATAAGAATAAAAGTAACTGAGCTGTGAATCTGTACTGACTTTTTAACTGGGAGCTGACTATATCAATGAAAACAAAGACCTAGTCCAAAAACAAAACAAAAAACAAAAATAGAAACATAATAACAAGTATAAGGGACCATCATAAGCAAAATAGTAAAAAGGTTTAGTCAGGAGCCAGGTATTATACTGCAATGAGAGATGCAATATGGAAAGCTATTTTAAAACACTACATCTTAACTAAACAACATTTTAATGCACTAAGTCTTTACGACTTTAAAAATCTATATCTTAAAACATTTGGAAAGAAAACAGTATGAATTGTGGGAAACACTCTTCTGATGTATTTCAAGGAATGAAAACTACATTAAAAGTATATTCATCTGATATGTGGTAGACTGGAAAGGGCACCAATTCTAGAGTGGGAGGGTGGGAATCAGATCCTACCTCTGATATTTACTGTCTACTCAATCCTGGGGAAATCATAATCTCCTCAGCCCTCTTTTTTTTTTGGTCAACTGTAAAATTAGGATGTTGGGATAGATCAGTGATTCCCAAAGTGGGTGCTACCGCCCCCTGGTGGGTGCTGCAGCAATCCAGGTGAGCGGTGATAGCCACAGGAGTGGTGATGGCCACAGGAGCATTTATCTTTCCTATTAATTGCTATTAAAATTTTTTAAAAATTAATTTCCATGGGGCTAAGTAATATTTTTTCTGGAAATGGAGCAGTAGGCCAAAAAAGTTTGGGAACCACTAGGATAGATCATAAGTGCTCATTTAATTGTTTAAACCCTTTGAGAGATTGTGTCATGATGGTCTAAGTCAGTGATGGGCAAACTTGTTAAAGAGGGAGCCAAAGGAAAGGAAATGCTAATCTGTCAGTCTGTTTCTAAGGCAACTCTTTAGAAGTTTCATTGTATTGTATCCTACTCATTGTATTCGTCAGATTAGGAATAATATCATATGGCCAGATAGAACATTTCAGGGGGCCTGCATCTGGCCAGTGGGTCGGGCCATAGTCCGCCCATCACTGGTCTAAGGGATCAAGCCCAAAATTCTTTAATGGAGCCTGAAGCAGTATAGTTTCTCAATTATCTTCCAAACATATTTTTCCTCTGTTGCAAGCATATAAATGTTTGAAGCATTATAGGTTTGTTTCTGCAACAATCAAAGCTGTCATGATCATGTACACAGAAATTTTACTGTTCATGCAACAACTCAATCAATCTCTGACAACTTCTCACTAAGTGCAATATGTTGTTGCAGTTTCTCAATCAAGTCATCAAAGCATTACCACTCACTAGAGTTCAAAATCTGAGCACAAGCCCACATTCAAGAGCAAACTAATTCCCAAAAGAAAGTCATATGGGTACACATACTCTCATTTTGTATACCGCACCAGAGTAATCCTTCATTCCCCTCTACCACTCTATAATATACTAACTCATCAGCTCTGTAATCATGTAATCAAGATATTATGCACATTTGCATTCTTAGACTGCAAATGTCAGTCTCTTGGAAACTATGATTGCTGAGCATGAACATTAAAAACAATCTAGAAACCATCATGATGTTACTACTGAACATTATATTCAGTGTTGCTACTGAAAATCTACTAATTTTCAAATGAACTGGTTGGAAATACCAGTCAGTCATTTGGTACTTTCTGTATGAGGGAGCCAGAGTGCCAATGGAAGAAAAGAAACACATCTGAATTGAAATGAAATGACTCTTTTGATTTATTGAAATGAAAAGATTCTTTCCTTACAAAGGTTAGTTCACATATAAATATTTTTAAATGAAGCAATATATAAAATTATTTTAAAAGTATTTATTATTTAATACATTATCTGCTATTAGCCAGTAGAAAAGTAACTATATTCTGTAAAAATTACCTATTCATTTTTCTTGATTGGTTAGTTAGCTAAAATATTGATAAATTTTCATCTCTCCAAAAAAACTCCAAAAAAATAAACTCTTCTATCATTATCAACCATATTTGTGTTGAATGAACATTTTTTGTATATTCTCATTTTAAATCAAAATACAAAAATAAGCTTAATGAAGAACCAGATTTAAAATTTGGTTTGTTATTAAACCAAATATTGCAAACCTTTGTTGAAATAATAAGTCCAAGATCAAAATTAAGTGTATATATGCTTATTACATTATCTTAATTATCTTCCAAGTTATAACTTATGCTTTAAAATCTTATTTACATTCAATGAAATATAATAAAGAAATTTAATCTGAGTTCTTACAGATAATACTAAGCTTGAGGTCTTTTTGATTCTTATAATATGTGTTGAATAAAACTTATTTTTATAAATAAAATTTTATGATATAGTTTTCATAATTATAGGTGCAATAAAATTTTTATTTGATAACTATAATGTAAATTTTAATTTAGAACTCTATGCGGGCAAAAGTTTTCATTGTAGTCATTGTAAGAACTTAAAAGAATATTATGTGTAGTTATTAAACTATTCTGAAGGTTCACAATGCTTTTTTTTAAAACTGAAAAGAGTTGGAAGAATAAGTTGGGAATCAATAGACTAGATGGCTTATGAGGTCTCTTTTTAGATTTATAATTCATCTGATTTAGCTGGGGAGGAACCCTAGTAAAGCAAAGGTCTTTCCAATATAAAGCAGACTGCTACTACCATCTAAGTACACAAAAGTATATATATATAATAATAAAATTTCTTACCAAAAAAAGAGATCAATATAGTTAAATCTAATAATAATTATAAATATGGAGTCTCCTCAGGTTGTGAAAACATATTTGGAGCTACTAAAACTTAAGAACCTTAATGCTAATTAAAATGAAAAAAGCAAGCTAAAATTTGAATAAATATACATAAAATATTATTATATTTCTTTCCAAGTCATCTCATAACTTCACAAGGATCAGGCTACTAGTGATAAGATGTCCTACTATATATTATAAAATCATCTATGAAGCCTAGCCTAACATTATTAGTATTTTTCATATGAATTATTTTCTTTTTTTAAATGTGGTAGTTATTTCCCAACAATCTTCCATTAACATATTAGTCTTTTTTACATATAAAAGGGGGAAAAAAGTTAAGCAAAAGCATCTAACTCAAAAATATCAAAGAGCATATGCCACATTCTGTACTCATACCTTATTTTGTCTACCAAGAAGGGTAGAGGGACAAGAGGGGAAGATAAACATTTATTAGCCATCTGTTAAGTGCCAGATACCATATAAGGCACTTGGCAAGTATTATCTCATTTGATCCTTTATTCTAAGAGGAGCAAACGGTTTAACATCATTAGTTCAATGAAATAAAAACTATTTAATGTAAACTGAATTCTGATTTCTTTGTGTTTGGAAACTTATTTCCATCAATGGGTAAGATATTCTAAAACATCTATTAAGAAAGGATATTTTATCAATTGAAATGAATCCCAAAATATTGTACAAAAGATCTTCAATAAAATTACTACCAAAAGAAATTGTCTAATAATTCATAGAAAAACAACAAAAGATTAAAAATACATATTATCAAGACTAGGACAAACAGCTAGAAAGATAGCCCACTAAATCTAGTCTATCTGGATGTTTTAGACAAATTTTGGAACTGGGCAATAAGCTGGTCCCAGAATTAAACAGGAGTAGAAAATCAGATCATATTAGATTTGAAAAAATATAAACCATACTTACATTCATCCCAAGTTATTCACTGGCTCCCCAGCCCCCCCCAAAAATCCCATCATTTAAAGATTATTTATACTATACAACAAATCATGGAATAGCATCATCTTAAAACAATGAAAAGTTGTATTGTGGAAAGAGAGCAGAATATGGCATGAAGCTTTCTTGCCCTCTTAATATCTCCCCACAGAACAACCAAAATTAATTCCACAGAATTAAAGCTGAAATAGGCAAAAACAGATAGGAGTCATAATAAAGCTGAAAAGCCTGGGAAAACTAGAGAGAAAGGTTTCTGACTTCCCTGGCCTCAGTACCACTGCCAGGTAGGTGGGGGAAAGGGGAGAGCACGCAATAAATATGAAAACAACCCTGAGTGAGGACTGGCAACTTCACCTTGTTTGTTAAAGCAGGAGGCCTACATCCCCAAGGGATACCATTGGAATCCTCAGGCATAGGGCCCTGGGAACAGTTGTGTCTTCTACTGCTTTGGGGCTGGCCTTCAACTGAGGACTGAATGAATGGACACCTTGGAGTTTGTGGGTGCAAGCACTGAGGGCAAGAGCTCAAGGCTCACTGTTAGCAAACAAGAGACTTTGGAGGCATAAGGAACATGGACTAGACAGACACCTGCTCTCTCCAGGGCCACAACAGTAGGAGAGGAGGAATGATAAAGGAGAACTCACAAGTAAGTGTGGTTGCTGAGGGACTGGGGCCCCATCAGCTATACTCATCCCCAGGACAGAGTCTCTGTTTGCTTACATAGTGCGAAGCAGACTGGCTACTTGCAACAGGAGTGAAGTGAAGCTCATAAGTGAACTTCTCTTCAGGGTCAGGTGCAAGGAGGCTAAGAAGACTCTTGTTATACAAAAAGAAAATATTTATTGAGAATATAAGGATATAAAAGGATTTCTATTTCTAAGGGAATCTAACTCCACCCAAATAAAACTCCCTTGTTCCACAAGGAACCACTTCTCCTGTTTCCACAGGCTTGTGATAATTGGAACCCCAAAAGTCCTTTTTCCACCTTACAGGCTACACCAATCATTCCTGATCTGACTAACCCAAATTTTCCTTATTCTACAATAAACTAACACTATTATCCTTATAAGAAGTATATAATTCTCAACTTTGTCTCCAAGTTATAAAAAAAACTTGGCCAGCTGGCTGAGCCTCAGCAAGAACTAAGTTAAGACTCTGAGCCTCAGCAGACTCAGAGTCCAAAACAAAGACCAGGTCTTTCTTTGGTCTTCTCAGAGTCAAAACAATCTATGAAACAGCAATAGAGTCACTAGTGTTTTCCAAGTTGGAAAAGGAAATCACTTAGCTCCTTCAGGCTTTTTCCTCCTTTCCTTCTACCTTCAGACAGTGAGGAGAGAGAGAAAAGATGTCATCTCTTCCAAGCACTCTGAGAGAGTAACTGCCACTCCCAGAGACTAACTGCCACAGAAAAACCTTTAAACCTCCCACACACACTATCAACATTTGAAACTGAAACTGTCTCAGATCTGTTTCAAACTTCAATTCTTTCTCAAGCCAGCTTCTCTACTTCTTAACTCTAAACTAATACAACAGGACTTAATTTCTAATATCATCCTTATAATTTCCCCACTTTGAGCATATGGAGAGGTAAAAAAATCTTTCTTGAACGCTCGCTATTCTATGTAATTCTAAAGCTATACCTAACATTATTATTATTATTATATTTTTTTAAAATGAGTCTTAATTTTATGCTTATCTTATCCTATTCTTATTGTTACACCTTATTTATGATAACCTGTACTATGGATATAAATTAAAGAAAAGAAAATTTCAATGAAAAAATAATCAATGAAAATATACTTACACAAATGCAAGTCCAAAATATACAATTATAGAATTTCAAAATGCAAAATACAAAATGCAAACTTTTAAACAATAAAATAATTTCAAAAATCAGTTTAACTTATGTTTTACAAAAGAGTAAAATCTATCTAAAATAATAACTATGCAAAATTCATGCAAAATGCATTTTACAAATCCTATTTGAACAATTCAAACAAAACTTTTAACTATGCTAAGATCTTATCTTATCGTTAATACAGAAAACCAAAACTAATTAAAACTCAAAATCAACTTGATATACTATATAGTACTATGTGAATAGTACTATATACTATACTATAAAATCAAACGTTTTTAACAATTTAACTATACATACATCTATATAAATATACAGATCTGTACAATTTCTACACCTATGTATATGTTATGTACAAATCATATTATAGGCTATGTACATAGTATTTACAAATTATTTACATGTTGCAGGAGGAAAATAAACTTCCCCCTTAAGATTTCTTTAGAAATATATGTATGTTTTCCAGATGTTATCTCCTAGGAACATATAAAGTGTTCCTGTGAGATAAAATCTTATTAATTTAATGTATACAATCATTATTATCTTCCCAAGGTGATTTATCTGTATTTATTTCCATGACTATTCATCACCTGGTTATGATGGTGCAGAGTTTGTGAGAAATGTGTCCTATATGTGTATGTTATTTTGTAGTGATTACTTACCAAATCTTTAAAGTCACCTCCTCTGCTACTGTCTACTGTCTTCTGTCTTTGTGCTATTACTATGTAGTGTTTGTTTGCAACTATAGTGAAAGCGTGTAATGTTAGAATAGCACAAAAATCTTAGAGTTCATGTCCATAATCAGTCTGTGTTCCTCTTCTCTGTGTTGATTTTGTCCTGCAATGTCTTTTTTTACAGTGCAATCATCCTTTCTGCTGTCATCTTCTCTGTTTCTTCTATGTTGTCTTCTCCTTTGTCTTGATCTGTCTCCATTTTATTTTTATTATTCTTGAATAATTTCTTCTTCTGAGGTCTTTTTAACTGCAGCCGTGTTGTCTCTTCTGCTGCTGTTGCTTTTTTCACATGCAAGCCACAATTCTTTCTCTAATATATGAACAGGTGAAGGTGTGGTCAAAATAATGTGGAAAAGCCCTACCCATGATGGTTGTGCTGAGCTAGTTCTATTAAAGTTTTTAATGTAAACTGAATTCCCAGATTTTATTGTATGTAGTGCATAATCTAATAGACCCCCTTGAGTTAAAATTCCCATTTCCTGTAATTCTCTAACACTATTTTGTAACGCTGTAATGTATTCAGCAAGTGCAAGATCTCCTCCAAGCACAGATACATAAGCTGTCTTAAAACTTTTTGCCTGTAAGGGTGAATGTCCAAATAACATTGCATATAGTGAGATATGCACATCTCCTCTTGGTCTAGTGTGCAGAGAGAATAGTGCTAGAGGCAAAATCTCTGGTCACTTTGATTGAGTTTCTGTGAATAATATCCCATCCATACTTTTGATTTCTCTGTTTAGTCTCCACCTGACCAGAACTTTGTGGATAATATGGGACAGGAAATTTTGGCATGATACTCATATTCTAATGAACTTGTTTTAGAATTGAATCTGCAAAATGGCTCCCTATGTCAGAATCTACTCTCAGTGGTATGCCAAATCTTGGAATGATCTCTTTCAACAAGATTTTGGCTATAAAACTTGATGCGTTTTTGCTAGATGGAAAAGCTTTTGGCCAACTATCACTAGATAAAATTTAAACTGTCCTGATTTGGACATGTTAGATGTAATCTATTTGCAAATGCTCAAATGGTGTGCGAGCTAGTGGACGACCATCAAAAGCTTTCTGCTTAAATATGCTTTGATTGAATTGTGCACACACAGAGCAAGCTGAGAAGATCTTATTTGCCATAGTTCTAATTCCCAGAGCTATCCAAGTTCTTTTGCCAGTATCAATTAATGCTTGTGTCCCAAAATGACCCTTTGTGTGTATTGCTTGACAGATGTAAGAGTAAAATGCTTTTGAAAGAATTGAAAGATGCTATCCAAATCCCATTTTCTTTTCTAGTACCCAAAATTTTGCTTCCACTGCTTTTCCTAATCTGTGGTATCTCTAACAGAGAGATTCATAATGCAAGCTGGAGTATTTTGCACAGCATTATCATGCAGCCATATCCAACCAATGATTTCCTTTGGCAATTAAGTCTTGTCCTAAAGAATTCCTTTTGCAGTGAATCACTGCCAACTCCTTCAGTAGATGGAGAGATGACAGTTAATTCTTGAATTATTTCTGCATGAAAGATTCTTTTCCCACTAGATGTTAAAAATCTTCTCTGAAGCCAGAGAGAACCAACAGCAGTCCAACAGCTTGGTCCTAAGCTCTGCATCAAAACTCCTAAAGCTATTCCCTTTTGCTGGTGGACATAGAGCAAGAATGGTTTTGAATAATTAGGGATATTGAGAGCAGGAACTGATAATATTGCTTCCTTTAATTTTGCAATTGCTTGCAAATGCTCTGGTTTTAGTTTCAGTGGTGTAATGAATGAGTAGGTCAATAGGGGGACTAGAGCTGGTATCAGGCTAACAAGAGAATAGTGTTGGTTGTTAGGATAGAGTGAGTAACCTCAGTTGGGCCTGAAGATTGTTTATGGAAGTACAAGGATCCAGACCCTGAGAACTGAGTACCCAGTGAAATCTCAGCTAGCCACTAGGATCCTTTAAGATATCAAGCAGCCGGCCCCACCCTGCTGAGGAAACTGCCTCTTATTGACTAATGGCAGTCTCCCAGGAAGTGGATGAAGAACTTCCTGCCCTCAGCTATGGAGCTTGTTCCAGCCCTAAGTGCTCAGAATCCCTAGTCTGTTGCCTGTTCTCGAAGCCTTTGATGGTAGGGAAATAACCATAGGATTCAATGGTTAAGGCTATGGGATTTATTGGTAACTGGGGAAGGAACAAGGCAATGGTAAGAGGGTTAGGAAATGCTAAATCTGTTGTTGAGGTTTATCTGGCTAAAGCTGGTAGAAGGTCCTTGGAAGGTCTAGGCAGACCAAGGGGAGGCAGCCCTCAGCAAGAGTGAAGCAATCTCTGGTTAGGAAATTGAGTTGATCTAATAGCTAATTTGTAGATGATGATTAATAATAATATTGTGTTACTCTAGTTGTTTGGGTCCTAAATCCTAATTTCCCAAGTTCTTACTCCCGCCATCCTATTCAATCCCACCACCCTTTTCACCCACCACCCGGACCCAGAGAAGGGGTAGATGAGTGGGCAGGACGAACTCAGGTCAGGAAAGAACCCAGCTCTGGGTTTCCAGGGCTTTTTATACTCTTGGTTCAACTGCCAGTTGGTATCTGCCAAGTGTCTCTCTCATGCCCTCCTCAACATTCCATCCAGGGTAACTGACAGGTTTACCCTAAACCAACATGGCAATGCTAAAATCCTATATTACAGTGAGTCTTTCTCAGTGTCATTCCTAAAAAAGCAGTCGGTGCTTTTGTAAGTTCACAATAATTAGGTATCCATTGTCTACAAAAACCCGTGGTTCCTAAGATGGTAGTCAGTGGCCATTTGGTCTTAGGGTAACTTAGCTTTTGTATGTCTGCTACTCTCTTTCAGGAAATGCTTCTGGACCAACCCCTCAGAAAGCACAAACCCTAAATACTCTACATGAGGTAGACACCATAGAAGTTTAGTTTTTGATATATTTGTGTCCCCTCTTGTAGAGTTCACACAGATGATGTTTACTATCACCCTGGCACACTTTTGCAGATGGTGATGCTAGAAGCAGATCATCTACTGTCAGCTTGCGTAAACTTTACATCAGCTTGTGTAAACTTTTTTGGCAAATGAAATTCAGTATAGCACACTCTGGGGATGCTATAAGTACCTCCTTTAAAGGAAATACATGAGCTAGTATGCTTTCTAATGTTTCAGTTTCCATTTCTAATTTATCTGATTTAGTTTCACCCTCTAATTTAGGGGCTTCATATTCTTTACTTTCTGCCATTGTCCCTTTAGCCTTGAGTAATTCCTCATATTCAGTTTCCATTCCATCTACTTTCTCCTCTAGATAGTTCACTTTTAACATTAGATCATTCTTTGCAGTAGTTCATTTGATGTTTGCTTTTAAATGTTTAAAAACGACTGTCAAACATTTGATCATCATGTAAAATCACAAGAGAACCAATACTAGCACACAGACATGAGAGATTAGTTCCAAGAGTGTCAATGAGAGTAATGGCATTAGAAAGTCATAGGCAAGTAAATTTTGTATATAATCCGGTATAATAGAGAAAAAGAGATTTGGTAGAAAAGCCAGGTGCAAAGACACGGAGATTCTTGTTAAACAAAAATAAACTATTTATTGAGAATATAAGGCTATAAAAGGATTTCTAATTCTAAGGGATTCTAACTCCACCCAAATAAAACTCCCTGGTTCCACAAGGAACGACATCTCCTGTTTCCACAAACTATACCGATCCTTCCTGACCTAACGAACCCAAATTTTCACTATTCTACAATAAACTAACACTATTATACTTACAAGAAGTATATAATACTCAACTTTGTCTCCAAGTTATAAAAATAACAAAGGCCAACTGGCTGAGCCTCATACCTCTGAGGTAATGTAACGAGATTTAATTTCTAATATCATGCTTATAACTTACAATGAAAAAAGCATATCCAGCAAAGATGAGCATAAATATAAAAGGTTAAAAATAGACATTCAAAAACTAAAGGAGTAAAAAAAAAAAAAAAAAAAAAAAAAAAAACACTAAAGGAGTTCCAACTATTCCTGGAGAAAAACCCAGAACTCAAAAGGTCAAATTATTATAGGAAAATGTCATCTATGGCATCATTGCCTCAAATTTTGAAGGAGTATGTGTGAATGAAAATGTAATGAGCCAAAATGGTAGGACAACAGATGAGGAGGTAGGGTGGAATGGCAATCTTATATGGAGAAGGAAGGAGTCAAAGAATTGTCAAGAAGAAGGGGAAAAGGGGATGGAGGACTGGTAGTACTAGAACTTTTCTCTGTATTTAAGAAAAGCAAGCATCAAAGTTGCATAATACATACTACCAAATGATTCACAAGACTATGATTCTACTAAGGTCATTAATTCAAATGATAAATAACATTTTATTGTTGCTGTTCAGTTGTTTTTCACTCATATCAGATTCTTCTCTTTGTGACCCCATTTAGGAATTTTCTTGGCAGAAATAATGAAATTGTTTACCATTGCCTTCTCCAGCACATTTTACAAATGAGGAAATTGGAGCAAACAGGGTTAAGTGACTAACACAGGGCTACACAGCCATTAAGTGCCTCAGACTAGAGACTCATCTTTGAGCTTGGAAAGACGAGCCTAACTGACTCAAGGCCCAGTGGCTCCATTGTGCCACCTACCTGCTCTGATAAACAGGTTACTATCTCATAATAAAGGAAATAAAAGGCCAGCCTTTTATTTTTAATGAGGGAAGTTAAAAAGGGCTTTTAAATCTGACCTCTTACAAGAGCTAATCTTCAACTTTTATATAAACTCATCATTGTGGTGAAGTGGTATAAAGTCAAAGATGATACACTGCTCCTCATTTCAAAGAACTGAAATCAGGAATATTGTTCTCGGTTATCACCTGGACAACAAAATGAGAAACAAAACTACACTATTAGATATTACCTATTCTTTATACCTGAAAGTCATCTGTCAATCAATGTTCTACCACTAGAGGCAGAAAATATGAAAATCAATGAAAGTAGGTCAAACTCTAGATAGGCCAGGCCTGACAAGAAATTAAATTATGAAAATTAATTTAAATATAACAAAAAGGGAGCTTTCAAATCCCCATGCCCTCTCTGTTTTCTCAAAATGAGATGGATTAGATAGATGGACAGACAGAAAGACAAATAGTAAAACTTCTGAAATAAAGTATTTAATGTGGTTGTGCTAGGCTTCCTCATTACCAGTTACAAAAACAGAAGAGTCTTTAGAATTTTCCAGGTCTGATCCATGTAGTTAACACCTTTAATAGACAACATTGCATACAAAACAAAATAATTAAAAGGCTAAGAAAATTTGGTTATGTTTATATATTCCATAAAATAGTATGAATTGAAGGGGTATGAAATAGTATGAACTCCAAGGAATAGTATACCCAAATTCCAAAGTTCACAAGACAAGAAGAAAATATTTCAAGCTGATAGAAAGTAACAATTCGAATATCATAAAAGTACAAGATTTAGCTGCCTCTATTTTAAAGAATCAGAGGGCCTGAATATGATATTTTGAAAGGGCAAAGAAGTTGGGATTACGACCAAGAATCACCATCCCAGAAATGGGGGTATGGGAGAAGAACATGAAGCAAAATTGAGAATTTTCAAATTCCTGATGAAAAGACCAGAACTGAATAGAAAATTCAACTTTCAAATACAAGACTCAAGAAAAGCATAAAAAGGTAAACAAAAAACAAAAATCATAAGGGATTCAGTAAACTTAAACTGTTTACATACCTACATGGGAAGATGATACTTGTAACTCCTAAGAACTATATCATTATTAGGACAGTTAGAAGAAACATATATATAGACAAAGGGCATGGGTATGAGTTGACTAATGGAATGATGTAAAAAAATTAAGAGCTGAGAAAAAGGGACAAAGTGGAAAGGAGAGGCAAAATGGTGTAAATGATCACATAAAAGAGATTTTCGAGTAAAGGGGAAGATGCAGGGGGATAAGCAATGCTTGAACTTTATTTGTATCAGAATTTCCACAAAAATGGAATAGCATACACATTCAATTGGGTATAGAAATCCATCTAATTCTACAGGAAAATAGGAGGAAAAGAAAACTGGGGTAAGAGGTGGAGGCCTCATAGAAGGGACGGCAGATTAAGAGAAGCAGTAGTCAGAAGCAAAACACTTTTGAGGAGATGTGTGAAGTTAACATAAAAATATAATTCCTGGTTAGGACACACGCATTAAGGTAGAACACAGAGTGACAGTGTAGTTTCTGACTTTTGGAATGGGGAGGTGGAAGCCCCCTGCATGGCCTCTGACCTGGTCCCATGTTGTCATTACATGTGTGGACCACATGACCCAGCCTGTTCAATCAAAAGCCAAGCCAGTATAACATCATGGGCAAGATATAAGATCAAAGACAAGTGGGAACTAGAATTCTCTGCCATTCTTTGACTTGTGGACGAAGCTCTCTTCTTGGCAAACAGTACTCTGGCTCTTCTCTATGTAAGTCCTCTCTGGCAAACTGCAAACAGGGGCCAAGGCAGGACTAAGGGACCATGCTAGACAAGGAGTACAGGAACTAGGACTTGTAACTATGGCTGGAGATTATGGGTAGTTAGGCTGATAAACTTACTTCTCTCTTTCTCTTTACTAATAAATATTTATAAATTTAATATAAAGTCTCCAAAATTAATTTTTATTTATTACAAAGGGAAAGGAGAGAGAAGGATAAATGAGAGAAAAAAGTAGAATGGAGAGAAATACACAGTAAATCATAACCATAAATGGGATGGGAACTCACCCATAAAACAGAAGCAGATAGCAGAGTGGATTAAAAAATTAGAATTTTACAATCTGTTTTTTAGAAGAAACACATTTGTAATAGAAAGAGACTCACAGAGTAAGGTAAAGGGTTCAAGCAGAATCTGTTATGCTTTAGCTAAAGAAAAAAAGTTAGAGGTAGCAATCATGATCTCAGACAAAGCAAAAGCAAAAATATATCTAATTACATGAGATAAATAGGAAAACTATATTTTGTTCAATGCTACTCTATTCAATGAAGTAATATTAATGCTAAGCACATATGCATCAAATGGAATAGTGTGTAAAAGAAAAGTTAAATGAGTTATAAGAGGAAATAGGCAGAAAACTATACGAGATGGATACTTAAACTTTTCCCCTCTCAATCTAAACCAAAAAAAAAAAAAACAAAAAACCAAGAAGGGAATGAAAAGAATTTTAGGAAAAGTCAGATATGATAAACTTCCAGAGAAAACAAAGGAAACAGAAAAAAATATACTTTTTTCTCAGTAATACATGGCACCTAGACAAAAATTTACCATGTATGAGGACATAAATCCTCACAATCAAATGAAAATAATAATAATAATGGCATCCTTTTCTGACCATAATATAATAAAAATTATATTCAATAAAAGGCCATGGAAATATAGATTAAAAATTAATTGGAAACTAAATATTATAGGTGTCATAGTGGAGAGAGAACCAAGCCTAAAGTCAGAAGGGCCTGAATTCTAATTCAGATTCAGACATTTACTAGCTGTTAACAAATAATGGGCATGGACAAGTCACTTAATCCTCTTTGTTAATTTCTTCAACTTTAATATAAGCTGGAAAAGGAAATGGCAAACCACTCTAATATCTTTGCCAAGAAAGCCCCATATTTATACTGAAGAATGAGTGAGTCAAAGAACAAAGCACAGAAAAAATAAATATTTTCATTCAAGAAAATTTTTTAACAAGACAACATACCAAAATTTATAGGATAAGGGGCAGCTGGGTAGCTCAGTGGAGTGAGAGTCAGGCCTAGAGACAGGAGGTCCTAGGTTCAAACCCGGCCTCAGCCACTTCCAGCTGTGTGACCCTGGGCAAGTCACTTGACCCCCATTGCCCACCCTTACCACTCTTCCACCTATGAGAAAATACACCGAAGAACAAGGGTTTAAAAAAAAAAAATTATAGGATATACTCAAAGCAGAATTTAGGGAAAAATGTATCTTATCTAAATAATATTAACAAAATAGAGAAAGTTGCAAATTGGAAAAATTGGGCATGAAACTTAAAAACTACAAAAAGAAAAAATTAAAAATACCTAATTATTAAGCACCAAGTTGGAAATCTTGAAAATAATAAGATAGATAAATGAAATCTAAAATGAAAAAACTATTGAACTAATAAATAAAACTAGAAAATGGTTCTGTAATAAAGAAATAAACCACTGGATAATTTGATTTTTTAAAAACAAAACAAAATTATCAATATCAAAAATGAAAAAGGAGAATTTTATCATTCATCAAGTTGTAACAGCAGCAAAACTCTAATCCTGAAAAGTAAAATTGAGGGAAAACATCTTTTTTAAAAAAGGAAAAATAAAGTGATATAATGTTAAAGCTTCTGACTGACTTATAAAATAAATAATATACCCCTGGGATTTGATGTTAAAATGGGGCTTTCAAATAACACTAAGCACTAAGTATTTTAAGGTTTTTGGGCCAAAAAATATAGTTTATTCTTAACAAACTTTTGTATGATACCACCTCCACCTTCTTCATCAGGTAAAAGAAACTGGTTTGTTAACATGCATAAAATTTTTTTCTAGGCTATACTTGTATTATCACACAAAACATATTTCTATATTATTCATTTTTATAAGCAAATAATCTTATAAAACCAAACCCCCCAAAATATATACCCAAATAAGTAAGTGATAAATCATAGGTTTTCACCTGCATTTCTTGTATTACTCAGTACCAAAGTCTATCACATTTGATAATTCCAGAATATTACAGTTACTGTGTATAATGTTCTCCTGGTTCTGCTTATTTCATTCTGCATTAGTTCACATAGATCTTTTCAACTCTTTATGAAATCATCATGTTCATCATTCCTTATGGCATAATAGTATTTCATCATAATCTATTATAACACAATTTGTTCAGCCATTCCCCAATTGAGGGACATCCCTTTAGTTTCCGATTCTTTGCAACCACAGAAAATAGCTGCTACAAATACTGCAGAAAAAAATTTTCAACTAATGAGTGAATGACAGCTAAAAGTTTGTCCAGAAACCTTCACTGCTCATAAGTCTATGAACATGGGTAAAAATTGAAGGATCAAATGTAGCAAAAAATAGCCTAACAAGAGGTCAGAAAAATGAAACTGATTAGATAAAATTGTAGATAACAATTCATTATATTTAAGCAGGATCTTTTTTAGGGCATGGCGGAATCAGCTTCCATTTTTATTCTTCAGTTTCTTTTCTAAAAATAAGATTTTTTTGTATCAGCTTGCTAATACAATATACAGTAACATAAGAAGACAATCTTTTGTTTTTTTCTTTAATGCTAATGGTTTGTTCTTTTAATAAGTTTTTTCTTGCTTCTTATAAACTGGCAAAAACTCGAAGATGCTAAACACTTAAAATTTTAGTAATATAGAGTTCTATTTTATAATTAAAATTAAACACAGTTTGAAATAAATTTATTATACTTTATGTATCTTTAAATAAATTATAAATAGTTTGGAGTTTGTGATCTTGCACATAATCTTTTTATGCATTTGTTTAAATGTTTTTGTTGGTAGTGATGGTTACTAAGTATATAATTTAAAATTTTTTAAAATAAATGAATAAATGACTAAAATAAGGCAGTATAGGGAAATAAAAGAATACTAAACTAGATAACCTCTTGGATACCATTCAGTTCTAGATTTAAAATCTTATGATTAGGTCTAGGGTTTTTTCCTAACTCCGATAATGATTAGCTGCACAACTTTAGGGCAAGCCATTGTCTTCTTTCAGTCTCAATTTTCTTCAACTTTAGAAAATGGGAATAATGCTAGGCTGAGGCTATGGACACAACTAAGAATGTATGTAGAAAACACTTTAAAATTCACAACATACAAATATTTGGGCTTCATAATAAAATTGTTGAATCCAGGTCACAAAATTTTCAATCTAATGCCCTTGCCATATGGCAAGTGAAAGAGAAAATGACTGAGGAAATCAAAAAAATAATAAAATAAACTGATTAGAAAATTTACAACTATTAAGTAAATAAATTTTTATGAATTAAATATGAAGTATGAGCAAATCTTGGCCTTTGTGTTTTAAAGCACAGTATTTTCTAATGTCAAAAAGAACAAACAAAAACCAAGAATAATATGCATCTTCAAACTACTCCAACATATCTTAAATTATGATATAGGTTCACAATTTTACATATTTTGAAAAGCCTTAAAATGTGTATGCTTACTGTGGTTCAAACAGCATACATTTATCAACTACAATTTTATATGCACAAGGCTATATAAAATGTTTAATGACTATTTAATTAGAAGAAATGGTACCAGTCTTCAAGAACTTAGCAAATGGAAGGAATGAATTAAAAAGAGAAGAAACAACAGAAAAAAGTGAAACTAGAAAAATACAAATTTAACATAAAAGAAGAAGGTGCCAGGTAGCAGATGTGACTATCAGAGAGTAATAATAAGAGAAGGCATCCAATTTTGTGGCTATAATGAAAATATGATTGGTCAATAAAATAATAATTTTAAGACTTCTCTCACTCCAATTCTTTCCTCTGGGAAAAAAAACTCTGTAGATATAACTTTCAAATATTGTATTTACTACATTAATCTTTACAAACATATTTTTCTTTTTTAATTTAAATTTATTTATTTATTACATTAAAATACCTAGTTTGCTCTCTTTCCCCCTGCCCCATTAGAGAAGTCATCATGTGATAAAAAGATATAGTATATATAAAACTAGGTCTTACTTATTTCTATTTATCAGTTCTTTCTCTGGAGGTAGACATTATAAAGGATGGGATTTGTGCAAGGGGAATGGGTCAAAAGGAGCCAGAGAAGGAGTTGCCGACAGTTGGTGACAGTTAAAACCAGGGGGAATTCTGGGTATTTCTCCAAGGAAAGAGAGGGGAGGGCTTCCGGCAGAGGACTAGGAGGAGAGAAGAGGAGGACATTCCAGCTCAGATCCAGTCCTGAGGGCTTCCTGAGGATGTTTTGTTTGGAAATTTAAACCCTGATTCCCTGATCAAAGCCATTCCAATGCATCTCACCCATCAAGACCTCAACCATCAAGTAAGCTAAGTTTTGGGGCTCCATTTTTGGAGTGATCTCTTAGTCTCCTTTTCCCATTACCCAACCTTGCTGAGAGATGCCCTTTCAGTCAAAACTTACAATTGTAGAAAAAGGATTGAAATAGAAAACTAAAAATATAAACAGAAGGAGAAGGGGTGAGGGAAGACGCTTAGGAGTGGGAATCCCAAAGGTTCCCTCCTGAGTGTGAGATCCCATAGAAATAGAGAAGAGAGCACCCTAAATCCCTCTGCCCTTCACCCCTTTCCCCAATCCCTAAATTGTGAATAATAAAAGCTATTCTTTAGTCAGATAGCTTTCCAGAGTGCCTGAGAGACAACAAGGGAGAGGGGAACCACAGCTTTGTCTCACTGCCTCCATCTTGAAGCCAGATCCCCCCCACTGTGAAGTTGACTGACCTCGGGGGAGGCTTGTGTGAACCCCATTCAGAATCAGATTGTGGTTCCACATACCTCGTCTTATAGGGAAGCTTTGCCCCCAATTCCTGTGGGGTGGCATGACCATCCAGGTCACCCAGTTTCAGTGACCCCCTTGAAGTCTCCCAGAGTATATTTGGCAACAGGGGAGAACTGGAGGAGAGAGTCACCACATAGACTTTCTCTCTCCCCCTTCTATCAAACACTGGTTAAAGACTCTTTATTATTACAACATGCACAAGCCTTTCTACAAATAATATTTCTGTTGCTATACATAATGTTCTCTTCAGAATATTTTATTTAGTGTTCATATTATGTTCTAATATTAGATTCTATTTATATGTTATATTCTTCCCAGATTAAAAAAAATTCCACCTTAAAAACTCACATTGTAGTGGAATGTGCACTGGATCCTGAGTCAGAGGACATGGGGTCAAATCCCAGCCCTGCAAGAAAAATCCAAGAAGGAAGATAGTAGTAAAATCCAAGCCTTCAAATGCTCAAATATACAAGTTAAGGCAATGAGCAAGATGAACTACAATACCTAAAGAAAGGAGAAAATATTGACCTCATAAGTATCATTGAGACTTGATGAGATGAAGCTCGTCATGAGAAAATGTGTATGGATGGATATACATAATGCAAAAGAAATAGGATAGGTAAAAGGTAGAAGGGAAATTAGCATTAAATCTATATTAAGAAAGTATATTCATAGAATGAAATACAGTATCTTAACTGTCTCTCTCTCTCCCCTTATCCCTTTCCCTCTCTCTACTCTCTACCTCTATCTCTCTCACTGTCTCTGTCTCTGTCTGCCTCTCTCTCTCTCTCTCTCTCTCTCTCTCTCTCTCACACACACACACACACACACACACACACACACACACACACACACACGAATGGCAGTGAGACCTTGGGAGAGAGGAAGTAACAATTCTCATTTTCTTTAGGGTGGGGATAGGAAGAGATGAACCTTCTTTAAATTTCTGAATTTTTAAAGAAAAGGGAAGGAAACAAGCTGGACAGAATTTGAATGTACTCTAGATCTGAAGAAAACAAATTGCAAAGATTTCACAGATGTCTAAGTAAGATGGCATGAAGGGATGGAAAAAGGAATTCTGAAGACTCAAAGAAAAGCAATTCCAATGAGAAGGAAAAAACAGGAAATGTCTGAAGAAACTGACATGGTTATACCAGAAATTCAACCATTGATTTAGATATTAAGAAGAAATATATAAAAGACAGCTATAAAGGCAGCTAAGACAGAATGAACAGAAAAACCTGGCACAGATCTAAAAAAAATGTCATGATACTTCTAGTTCAGATGCCTGCTTGAAGAGATGCAGGTTCCTACACATTTACTGAAGCAGAAACCTAAAAGGGGCACCAGACAATATAACAATAAAGAAATTGAGTAAGAAACTATCTATCCCAGAACTGCACAAGAAGGTAGCCAAAGCCGATAGGCAACAGAAAAGGAAATCTGCCAAAAAAGCCAATGCCAGTGCAAGCAAATGAGATAGAAGCCTACTAGCAGGTTCAAGAGAGGCCAAAGAGTCATGTTACACACAAAGTTCTGCACCTGAAACCCACTGATCTGAATATCACAGGACCAGGTCTCCTAAGGGGGAGCAACATGGCTTAAAAATCTACCAGCCTCTCAGGTCCTCCAGTATTGAAAGAAAGAAACAAAGTAATGAAGATTAAGACTAAGAATGGTCAATCACTTCACACAACAGTACAACAGTGAGCCAAACCTAGCCTTAGCACAAAGCCCAGTTTTAAAACTAAGGGGGAGGCAGGGGGGGAGCAAATCAGCTCAGTGGATGAAGAACCAGGCCTAGAGATGGGAGGTTTGGGATTCAAATGTAGCCTTAAACACTTTGTATCTGTGTGACACTAGGCAAGTCACTTAATCGCAACTGCTTAGTCCTTACCACTCTTTTGCCTTGGAAACAATACACAATATTAATTCTAAGACCAAAAGTAAGGATTAAAAATAACAACTACTAAGTCTGGAAATATGAACAAGAGATAGCAATCATTTTAAAGAATTATCAAAGAACCAATAAGATGTAAAAATCCAACTTAGAAGAAATGCATAATTCTGCAACTACAAGCAAAGATTCAAGAGAAAAAAGTGGATTTTTCCCAAGGACAACAGGAATACTTAACAGATATGAGGCAAGAAATGTAAAATTAAAGATTGAGAATAAAGAATTGGAAAAAGAATAAATTCACTTAGAAAAGAAAGTAATTAACCTTCTCAAAGTAAGACCCTGAAAACTGGAATAGACTAAACTTGTGAGAGATGAAATTCAGTAAGATGATGGCCTCCTCTCAATGAATCACTAAGATTGAGTCAGGGAGCATTTCATAAAAACAAGTTTCTGCTCTGAACCTAAGCCCCAGTACAGAAAGATAGGACTGAAACAGTCCTTGTTTTGATTGGTTAAAAAGCTAAAGGATATGCAGATAGATAGGACTGAAATATTCCTTGTGTTGATTGGCTAAAACCTGCTTGAATCTAAATTAGGATAATTGGCTTTGTGAATCCTGCATTGCAATTAGCTAGCTTTTGAGATAAGATTGTAACTCTCAAGTAACCAGCCAATGGTGAAGGAAGGGAGAGACTATCTTTGTGTCAAGGGCTAGGATAAAAACAGGCTGTTTGCTCCCATACCTTGTATTTGCTTGCTGGCTGTAACATTTGTAACACTGGCTCCTGAGTGCCTAATTCTTGCAAGGTTAGGATGAAATAAAAGAGCCTTTAATACAGGTACCACATCTCTCAAATAGAAATCAATCATGAGACAATAAATATTAGAACAAAATAAAAAAATGAGCAAACATAAGATAACTGTTGTAAAAAAACTGAGCTGTAAAACAAATCAAGGAGAGATTATTTAAGAGCACTAGAATCCCTGACAACAACTTAAGGGGGAAAAAAAATCTGGACACTACACTTCAATAAAATGAACTCCCTTAAATTGGAACCAGGAAGCTAAGTGAAAACAAAATTCATCAGTCTCCTCCACCAAAATGAAAAAAATCCTAGGATTTCATAACCAAAATCTAGAGATTCCATATCTAAGGTTAAAAAGCTTTAAGCAACAAGAGTCAAGTGCCACGAAACTAAGAAAAGAATTAATTCTGCCCTCTCTGATTTAAGCATAAGTATTCCAGAAACCATTTTATTTGAATTGACATTAGTCTCTACATATTCAAGTTCTTTCTATCTTTCAGAGACAGAGATATCCAAACCATAGACGTACCCCCATATAACTCTACTTCAAGATGAATTGAGGTAACACTTATGGGAATCCTGAACAGAGAAAATGACAATACATTAAAATGCAGTTTGGGGTTAACATTCTAAAATAATTAGATAACACAGTCATCATATGATTTTTTTTTTCAATGACCACAGGCTTCAAGGATTGAAAGGGGTTTCCTCTCTTTGATCAAAATCTTAACCTTTAAAAGTGTAGCACCCCCTCCCCCCCAGTAGTGAGAGTAGAAAATCACAGCCAAAACATAGAAACAGCTAGACACACAGACTAGGCATCACATGAGGCCCCAAAACCCCTCCTTTCTAAACCCTTCTTATGGTACTTTGTAAAAATTGTATGTTCTTCCAAGAAATTACTAATGTAGGAATTCTGTGAGAAACTTGGTTAGATGGTTACATATTTACCTGTGATTTATTATCATAGAGAAAACTCTACCTAAGCGTTGGTGAGGTAAACTGAGTCATTGTACTAAGATTGTAAATCATTACTAACCACCATCCCTGTAAAAAGCTTACCTAATCCCTTAGCCTATGTCACTTTCTCTATAAGTATATACCTGAAATTATTAAACTTTCTCACTTATTAGCAAGAGGCCTTGAGTCTGTCTATAAATCTGTCTGTGACCCTCCTGATTCTAGCCTCATTTCTCTTATCCCTTTCTGTGACCCACAAACTCGACAGAAAACTAAGATACTAGGAGAACAATGATTTTTTCTAGATAAAAGTAAAGTTTGGCTATTACCCTTAATATATTTCCCTAAGAAAGGCCTTAGCTTTTGTTCTGTCCACAATGATAAAGGAAAAAGCCTCAAACTGGTTTTAGGCTAAGGAAAATATTATTTCCTAAAATTTCCATTTGAATTAAAATGTAGGTTTTTAATACAATTCCACATAAGGAAATATATTCAGAACAGAAGACTTGAAATCATCTGCTATAAACAAGAGCTTTCAAAATAAAATAATCTAAAAGGCAAAGAGATAGACTTACAAACAAAAATAATTTATCATAAAAAGTCAAGTATAATCCTAAAGAGGAAAAAAATTAATCTCTGATGAAATAGAGCATTTTGGATCACTCCTGATGAAAAGACCCCAGGTGAGTCAGAAAGTTCCGACTCACCTCAAACTTTGAAGTACAAATACAAGAGACTAGAAAAACCTACAAAACTAAATTTATTTGAGCAACTGCAAAGGCTATATAATGATGAAATACCAGCATACTAACGTAAGAAATGAAATGTATTTAGAATCTTAATGTGTTCAAATGAGCACAGAGTGAGCTAAGACACACTGAGGACTTTTCTAAGAATATAAGAGGGTGTAAAAGAAGGGAAGGAAATGATTTTTCATATTTGCAGTGCACAAGAAGAATGTTCCATAAACAATAGTGCAAGAAAAGGAGGGGAGCAAGAATCAGATGAATCACAAACATACACATACACTCTTGCATAAAAACATATAAACCTCAACAGGGAAACTATCTTTAGAGAAGGAAAAGGAGTTGATAAAAAGAATTTGACTGAGAAAAGCTTAGTAGAAAGCAAAACAAACTTCACTGTCAGAAGAACTACCTGAAGAGTAGATTAAGGTTCAGGGAATAGGGAACAAGGTCAGAACTGATGATCAGGAAAGAAAAGAACAGTGGAATTACAGCAGATCTTCAATTGTACAACCACTAGTGTTTTTCTCATCACTTTCTACAGTGTAGAAAAGTGACAGGGAGGTAAAAGAGGAAAAAGCAAAGAGAAAGATATCTTTGATAAAGATTTAATAATTCAACACAGAGAGAAAAGTGATTAAAATAAATAAAAGTCATTTTCAATAAATGTTTTAAGTATATGAAAATGAACTTCTGAAAGAATGAAATCTAAGCTCTCAAGAACTATGTACAAATCATTCATTATAAGAGAAATGAAAATTAAAATAACAATGAGATTCTTCTTTATTCTCATCAGATTGGTAAAGATAAGGAAAAACAGGAAACAACTATAGGGGGCCAGCCTCTATATGATTTTTGGGGGGTCCTGAGTGGCGTGGTGGCATAGGATGGTTAAAGCAGGAGAAAGAAAATGAGAACAACTAGACTAGTGGTTAGCCCATGCTGTTCTGAATTCTGTGGGCTTAGGAGTTTATTATATACTGATTTCAAACAAAGAACACAAAAAAGAGTTACAGCAGTGAAGGGGTAATAAATCACACATAACCCATTGAAATCTAAAGAGTAAAGGTGCAAAGACAAATGGTCAAATTCCAACCCACCAACTTAGTAGGGGATAACTCTGGGAGAGGAAATACCCCATGGAGATGCTCACCAACTGAGTTCTGCTAAAGGCACCAGTTCTAATCTAAGTATGTAATCTTATCTAAGTAAGGTTTGTTAGGATTCAGGCTTCTCAATTATCAAGGAGAGGAATCATCAACTCAGTAGATGCTGGTCTGCCACTTCAAAGCTCTCCAATAAGAATTCTAAGAAAGATGGGGATCAAAAACTGAGTCAAAAGAGGAGCCTCAGATTTTTATCTTAGATGGCCCATTCTGTCTGCATCCTGACATGCAGTGCAGAAAAAGCATACACACAGTTTTACTTGCCGATGACTTTGTAATGGGACCCAGATAAAATATCTGTTACAGACTCTGTATCTCTAAATGACTCCTAATAGCCTCTTGGAGGGATCAAGTTGTTTTTGGATTAACCTACCTGCTGGTACCAGAGCTTTTCGGGCTCAGGTGACTAGAACCGAACACAAAGACTGCCTCATCTGGATTGGTCACGTAGGGAATCCAGATAACAGGCCCTAAATTTGATCCTATTTCTCCAATGGCATTTCCAACGGCTCTCAACAAACAACTATGTAAGAGGATAAGGGAGAGCCAAGTACATAACTATACTATTCGTATGGCTATGAACGGATGAGCCATTCTGGAAATCGATTCATAACTATACCCCAAAATTCACTAAACTGTACAAACCTTTTTACATAGTGATATAACATATTGGTTTATGCTCAAAGTAGGAAAAGATACATATGTATGTACCAAGGTATTTACAATAGCACTTTTGTTGTAGCAAAAGAAATGGAAACAAGGGGGCAGCTGGGTAGCTCAGTGGATTGAGAGCCAGGCCTAGAGATGGGAGGTCCTAGGTTCAAATCTGGCCTCAGACACTTCCCAGCTGTGTGACCCTGGGCAAGTCACTTGATCCCCGTTGCCTACCCTTACCACTCTTCTGCCTTAGAGCCAAATACGCAGTATTGGCTCCAAGACAGAAGGCAAAAAAAAAATAGAAACAAAGTGGTTGTCAACCAATTAAACAGTAGCTGAACAAATTATAGTGTATGGATATAATGGAATTGCATTCTAACAAATTATAAAAGTTTGGATCCAGAGAACATCAAAAAGATACATATATACTGATATGAAGTAAAGTGAGCAAAAACAGGCACAAATAATATATCAGGAAAAAATTTTTTTTAACTCTTACCTTCTAGATAAAACATTACACACTTGAACTGAGATATTACAGAATAGTGACAGATCAAAGAGCAGAATGTGACATTCTGTTTCAGACATGGTCCCTTTAAGGGCTTGTTTTAATGACTATAATTTTTTGTGACAAAGATTTTTTAAAAAGGAATCACAGGGAAGGGGAGAATCTGAGAGAAATAGAAAAAGGTTAAGAAAATGATGGCTTAAATAAGGAAAATAAAAAGAGATGGCTACTAAAGTTTTTTTTTAAACAAAACAAATTACAGGAAATTAAAAAGATGAAGAAAAATTTGAAATTTAGATGTATAAATTAGAATATACTTCTTAAAAAAAGAAAGTTATGTAAAATAGATTCATGCCTAATCTATTTATACTGTTATAAGATAAATTAATAAGATGTTTAAGATTAATTGGGAGGCTTAGCAAGCAGGGCTGGAGAATTCTAAATGGAATGGGGAAGCAGGAAGTTGTGCTTCTCTCTCTGAGATGGACTCCATGGTGGCTGGGGACAAGTTATAACTGACCCCCTGGAAGATGTCAGAGGAAGTAGAGTTTGTATCCGGATATCCTGATATCCAGAAGGAGGAAAGTCATCTGCCTGTGGGAAGTTAGGTTGAGACTATAAAACCTAACCTGGGTTGCTGGTCAGTTCAGGTTGTTTTAGCTCCCTGACTTACCCAACTGAAGGAGGACTGCCTGAAGACCTGGGAAAGCTGTATCATCACTGGATTTTGACAGGACTCAGCAGTGAGGATCCCACTTTCATTCCTGATCTCCATTGTGCCCTGCCCTGCTATAGTTTCTAGCTTAGTGTAGATAAGTTCATTCCCTGACCCTGAGGCTTCCCCATAGACTGGTAGAATAGAACCCCTTTCCCTTCTTTAAAACTAGAGTTCATTGAATTAAACCCTGTTTATAAAACCTATTGTCAGTCTACTCACTTGTTAGTTTCACAGACTCCCTGGCTAGGTGGATCAGTGTGACAGTTAAGGCCCAACATTCACTCCAGTCAATTGCCATTCCCCAAACTGCCAAACCCAATTTTCCTAACTTGTTTGGTCCCAGTCTATTGTCCATTCCTGTCTCCTACTCACCCTTCTGAACCTACTCACCCTTCTGAACCCAGATAAAATATACAAGTTAAACCCAGGGTTTTACCTTAAGAATACTTAATACAGAGTATGTGAAAGAAAAAGAGGGGAAGGAGAATCAGCACAACTGTTCAAAATATCAAAAAAGGCTGAAAATATATGTAATGTGCAACATTTGAGGACCTCCCATCAATACAAAGAGGTAAGTTGGAAATGACTTCTCACCTCTTCTTTTGAGACATACTTAGTTCTTATGTTTCTGCAAATCCATTTTTGATTTTTTTACATGTAGTTCACCTGTTTACATTATTGTAATCATTGTGTATATTGTATTTGTCGTTCTGCTTACTTCACTCTGCATGAGTTCATGAAAATCTTTCCATGAGTCTCTGTATTGATCACATTCATCATTTCTTTCATCACAGTAATATTTCATTATATTAATAAAATCACAACTGGTATCACCTTTGTTTCCAATTCTTTGCTACCACCATTACTATAAATTTTAGAGTATATGGCAACTTTCTTCTTATCAATGGCCTCCTTGGAGTATAAGCCCAGTAATGGAGTCATCTCTCAGGAAAAGTATTTAAATAATTTGGTCACTTTAGTGATAACCCCAAATTATTTACAAAATAGTTGTACCAATTCACATCAAAACCTACAATATACAGTGTCATAACAATAACCCTCTCTTGCATAGAAGGTTCAACTTTCTGTCACCTTTGCTAACTTGCTGAGTATGAGGTGAAAATAAAATTCTTTTGAATTTGATTTCTCTTATTATGGTCTGAAGCATTACTTTATGTGGTTGCTAATACTTAATAATTCTGATGAGAACTGTTTGTTTATATACTTTGGTCACTTATCTACTGTGATAATTGAATTAAGTCTACACTGTCCATCTTTAGATTTAATCACCAAAGGTGAGAGCACCTCTAATTCTGGGAGGTCCATAACCCACATGTGCTAGAGTGGGTGACAAATCAGAATCAACTGACTGCCCCCTAGGCAGTACTATGAGAATTGTCTATTGTGATTGGACATGCAAATTAGGAGGTAGGCACAGAAAGTGACACATAAGTAACCCCTTTAAAAGGAGAAGGTCCTCAGTCAGCCGAGGTCTTCAGTTGAAGAGGGCATCTGGTGACAAACTTCTGGTTCGTGGAGGAGTGTTGGACTGCTGAGACCCTGGTGAGACTGCTTTAAATATCTTCTTTGAATTCCATGTAGTGAGTTAAAGACTAACTGAATCTTTCTGAACTTCTCTTAAGAAAATTCTTTTAGTAGACTCGGTGAATGAAGTTTTACTCCATTCACCTCCGGGCCTCTGGTCCTCTAACTCTTGGCTAAGGGTTAAGATCTACCTAGATTAATTAGAGGATCATAATAATTACCTACTGGGTTAGAGTCTCATTTCCTTATTTTCTCTCTCTCTTCTTAATTATAAATAAACTTCCATAAAAGTCCTCTGGTGACCATCTTTTAATAATATGAAATCCAAAAAACCCCTTTTCCTCCATTACACTACGAGAGGATAGCTTTTGTTTTATAAATCTATACCTATTCTTATGTAGTGTGTAATTGGAATCTGTTACCCTAAAAACTACAATTGCCAGCACCCCACTGTCCTCACAGTACGTGCTGACGTAGGAAAGATATAAATTTGGTGTAGCCCCACCTCTCAGTCTCTTGTCTTCCTGTCAGGGCTTTGGTGGAGCAGGCTTTTTAAACAGGCAAGGAGAACTTAGTCACATAGTCTTAATATTCTTAAAAAATTAGGTTTTTTTACTTCTATTTCCTTTTTATTCCTTCTACTTCAAGTGATTATTAATCAACTTTATAAAATATAACACTTGGAATATTGGACATTAATTTAAATCCTACATTTATGGCAACCAGAAGTGGGGTTTAGAACCCTTATTTTAAAAACAATATTTTTCCTGCCACTACCTTGTTGCCCTCCCCATGGAGAACTCCAAATGCTGCTGCTTCTGTCTCACTCCCTAACTTCCTGGGTGGTCTTTGCCTAGACTGTAACTTCTGCCACCCACTGTTGTTGTTGTTGTTGCTGCTGCTGCTGCTGCTGCTGGGACTGAAAGCCTGCCACTTGTCAAGCTGGGGGTTCTTGCAAGCAACTTTCCGTGGGGCTAGTAAAGTATAAACTCCTGTTTCTCTTGCATTGCAAACAGCTGAGTGAAGCAAGGTTATTTCTTTTAGGCAACAATCAGCCTCTTAAAGGTTTTTTACCTGAGAAGAAGCTTTTATCCCTAACCACATGAGTCTCAAGTCTGTAGTAGCTTGGGCCTAAAAGGCTTTCTACACTAGCAACTGCTTACCATTTATTTCCCAGGTCGATTAAAAACTAACCCAGAAGGCTTCAATGCTCCTAACCATGGGAGTAGGAACTGAGGTGTCACGTGATCCCTAGCATTTTTACCTCTCAGGAGGAAAGGAAGGTTACTCTTCCAAACAGGAAGTAGATTTGCAAACAATTTAATCAGTAGAATTTCAAGCATGGCCCCGTTTCCTGTCTCTCTCAAATAGCTCCCATTCCAAGAGAGCATTAACAGAAGTTGCATAAATCAAAGTTTTATGGTATCTTCTCTTACTACTGTTCCTTGGTGCACTAGTCCTCACAATTAGCTTGAGTAATCTTGAGATTCAGGGGGGGGAGATTCATCTCCCCATAACCCCTCCCCCCCCTTGCCATTTTGGCTTGTCCAGTTTCTACAACACATCCAATGTGGGATTCCCCAACACTATGCTCAGTGCAAGTATGGGGAACCCCAGAGGTATGACCAAAGTTATCTAGATGGATGATGATACTGGGGAGGGGAAAGAACCTTAAAGATTCTGGGGGTGAATTTTTAAGCCTTTTCAAACTCCATTGTTAACTCTTTCGTTTTTGTTCCCCTCCAAATAGTGAGGAAGTTTCTGTAATGCAGCCATCAGAATAGGGGAAAAAAGAACTCTTGAATTCAGTGCCTATATCCTGTCACATATATTTTATTTGCTGATTGTTTTAAGATTTAATTTTGTTTGTAAAGTTTACATGTTGATCTAATCTAATATATTCAGTTATACTATGTCACTTTAAGTTACTGTGTTTCACTGTTTTTATTTGCACCATCCTACTATCTTTATTTGTATCTCCCCATGTGACTGAACTGGAGAAAATGCCATTTTAAAAGTACATAAACAACTTGCGCAAACCCTTTTCTATGGCAAAACCATAGGTCTTTATGGATGCTAGGTTTGTCACCAAATCCATCAATATCACATGTTGCCTAAACAGCCTTTTATGCCTTTCTGCCTTTGTTAATTGTCACACAGATGATGATGGATGGACTCCATCAAACTGGTTACAACTCGTATACAACATTTAGAGAATTTAATGACCCAAACATTTAAATTTATTTTAAGGGACCTGAAGAAATGATTTTGAGATATTGTTATAATCATAATCTGAGATGGATGCCAGAGAGAAGGGGATAATTTGCAGCAGCAGCCAGGGTGATAGGAGTAAGTGTTCCTCCCACCAACTGCAGCTGAGGACATCATAGACAGATACACATCATCACCATCATTATACATCTAAATCCAATCTCTACCCCATTATTTCTTTAACAATATCCAGTAACACCACTACCTCTGAATGATCATTTGTCTACCTTTGAGTTGTTTGTAACAAGAGGTAAAGGGTCCATTTAGTGGCTGAAGTTAAATGCTATAGCACTATTATATTCCCCACCTCCACATTTATAAAAATGTAATGGATGTGACATCTGAAGTGATTTTCACTATTGTAGCCCTCGCCTCCACATTGCAATGGATGGGACATATAAAGACATGCCTTTCACGGCTGTTACAGTCTCATGCCAGAGAAGGGAGGTTCATCTGGTGATGGTAAAGTTTTTTCTAGGGGCATGGTAACCCTGAATGGCC
The DNA here is from genome assembly GCF_016433145.1 of Gracilinanus agilis. Taxonomy (NCBI): domain Eukaryota; kingdom Metazoa; phylum Chordata; class Mammalia; order Didelphimorphia; family Didelphidae; genus Gracilinanus; species Gracilinanus agilis. The sequence goes on along the minus strand of NC_058133.1, from coordinate 422,290,811 downwards.
TGTGGGAGGGAGCATTTCACATGAAACCTAGTAGCTTCTGAATGGTTTTTCATATTTGTAATTCTTTAGCATACTCTATTCTTCCACAAGAATGATCTAGATTCTTGGTGACATCTTGGACCCAAAAGGTTTTCATCAGCAGTATAGAGGTTTGTGTTTTTTTCTGGGCTCTTCTGTCAAATTTTGGAATGATGGTAGTAAATAGACTTTGTGAAAAATATCTCAGCCAAGGTTGAAAGATTGGCTAGATCTGGCGAACTTGTGATAAGTATCCATGAGTTTCAGTGGCTACAGAGATCTATGTAAATCCAAATGATAGCAAGTTTGTATGTTTTGTCATTAAATAGGCTCTTGTGATCTTGGAGATTTTGGTACTTCTTGAATGTGAGTTAGCTGTTATACTACTGTCTTGAAAAGCTGTTACTTGGTAAAAATCATTTGCACTCACACTGTGAATCATGGCCCAAGTTAAGAAGGAAATGAATCTCATTTTTGAGTGAGAAAACTTTGTATTCTGCCTCTCCTTGGGCTATGTAAACATGGTGTGTCACTGATTGTATATAAAAATAGATAACATATATATTTTTTTATTTTATTATTGCTTTGCCTTGTATGTGCAATAGAGTATTTGATTCTTTTTTCTCTCATTTTTTGTACTTGAATCCCATGTTATCAGTATTAATATTTTTTTTATTTTGCACTAATATAAGTTTATAATGTCCATTCACCCTAATATTATTGTATACTCCAAAGCTTTAGACTACGGAAACCTGTTATTGATTGTTAAATATTATAGGACTTTGATTAACAACTGTGTCTGATTCCAGGAGAAGGGTTCACAAAAGAGCCACCATACAGTGCCAAGGAAGCACAAAGTTAATCTATACAGTGCCTATAAGCACAAGGTCAATGAGACCAACCAATCTCAGTGGAATCTGCACTAAGACAGAGGACTTCTTTGGGGGTTCGAGGAAGTGGCTGTATGGCAATGTCAGACACAGGTCTTCCCTAAGCCATATTCCAACAAGTACCAAAATTTGGTTACCATCTTGGCTCCCCAATCTCTGAGAGTGAAGGTAAAATCAGAGCAGGAAAACAGACTTCCCTTTTACACAAAAATCGAGTCCTTTTTTCTCTCTTATGCTATGGCAACTTCCTGTAGATCTGGATGCCAATGGGTAAGTGCAATAGTACTTCATTGGTCCTACAGACTTGTGGGACAGAAATTACTTAGATTGAACCCTGATTTAAGAACCTGTTATGGATTTATTCTTGTTTAATCACAAATTTTTACATATATAGATTATGATATTTTGATTCTGATTTTCAATTATTTATATTTTTCTCAAAGTTTAATTTTTTTCTCCTATTTTTTTAAATGATTTTGATTTGATTTTGACATGATTTATACACCCCATAACTCAACCATGTATCCTGAGTTGATCTGGGTGTTGGTCAACATCCTCCTCAGGGAGGATTGAATAATTTTCATAAAATCCAAGATTTAAAAAAATTTTAGAGTAATTTTAGGATAAGAAACTTGCTACCTCCATGAATCAAGAAAGTTAACTGATTGGAGAAGGTGCCATGAAGATGTCCGCAGAAACTACATACTGCACCAAAAGAACCAGAATGAACTTTGGGATGTAGTGAAATTGAACTGTGAGGGGTTAAATGCATTTATTCTGAATGTAAACTCTTATGTCAAAGGGAACTGCCCCCTAATTGGCTTTTTGTCAATGCGCCTGGCAAACATTGGTATTACTCTTTCTCTCTTCTATTTCCCCCTTATCTCAAACTATTGTAGGTTCCTCTTAGAAAGTGCAATATTGTATGCACCTTTAGTTAGAAGATCTTTAGAGGTGTAAGATAGTTATGTTTAAATGATCCATTGGGGAGAGTAGTCTCCCAAAGGATCACAGGGGGGATTGTGTAATTAGAATCTGTTACCCTAAAAACTACAATTCCCAGCAACCCCCCCTCCTCATGTTATGTGCTGATGTAGGGAAGATATAAATTTGGTGTAACTCAACCTCTCACTCTCTAATCTTCCTGTGGGGACTTTGGTAGAGCGGACTTTTTTTAAACAGGCAAGGAGAACTTAGTCACATGGTCTTACTTTTGTTAAATAATTAGATTTTTTTTACTTCTATTTTCTTTTTATTCCTTCTACTTCAAGTGATTATTAACAAACTTTATAAAATATAACAGTTGGAGTATTGATATTAATTTAAATCCTATAATAGATATAGATATATACACATATATGAATAGACTGATGCATGTTCATTATTCATTTGTCTGGATACCCAATTAGTTATCTCCTCCATTGTTTCTTTGTGAGACATGTCATGAATTCAGATTTTTCTATTCTGCAGATTGTTTCTACTTTATTTATGTATACCATAAATTCTACTTTTACATTTCTTACTTCTCTCTTGAACTATTCAGGAACATATGGTTCCTGATGTGGTTCCATGCTCTCTTGGGAATCCATAGGGTCCTCTGCTTCATCAGGTGTTGACTTAATTTCATTTTGACTTACAATGTTTACTCAAAGATTCCTAATATCTTCTACTTGATCTGAAGGCTTTATTGTCTTTTGCTATTAATATTTTCCCTATTAGTTTAACACCTTATGCTTAAAACCTTTAATGATTTTTTTCCTCCTCAGATCTTTGGTCGTTTCAGTTTTTGTTTTCTTTGTTAATCCCTATTGTTCACTTTCCAACTCCTTCCCCTCTTTGATGATTTCCCAGAGAACTGAATCTAAAAGCCTGTCAGCCTCCTTCCACACCAGGCAAATCTCAATTCACCAGTTTGGGGCTCTATCCCAAGTAACTTCTGGGAGGACCAAATTGGCTACAGCTAAATGTTGGGCAATTTCCCTTTGGCTTAATGAAATACCACACTACCACATTCACAGGTGTCCTGCTCCTCATTCTCCCTGTTTCTCAATTCTCTGGATAAGCTTCACAAAGCCCCACCATAGTTCTCTCCAGGCCTCAGCAAATTTCTGTCATTTGGAGACATTGGGAGGAGGAATTGGGAGGAGGATATGAAGTTAGGTTCTGCTTCTTCTAGGACTGAAAAGGGAAAAGAGACACAGGATAGATAACAGCATGAAGGGTTTTTGTTTGTTTCTTTTGCGATTATCTTCCAATCTCATCAAGACTGGAAGTGAAACCCATGGACCTAATCCCACTACCATCAGCAGGAGAATTCTGACTTTGTGCTACTTCTAAGCTAGGACAATTCACCCATCCATAGGCAGCCTGGTTCCTGCTCCTGAGGGCTCATCATATTGATGATGGATTTGATGCATTCATTCAACTGCGCCCACTCTAAAACAGAATTTGTGAACTCAAGTCATTCACCAGCATTTGCCTCCCTGGTAGCAGGGTTCACAGACATGTGCCATTATGCCTGGGTAGTGAAGGTTTTTTAAAAGATGGAGGAGATGAGTATGTTTAAGGTAGCAGGGTAAAAACTAGTAGATAGTAAGTGATTAAAGTTTAAAAAAAGGTGACAATTGAAAAAACAAAATGCTTAAGAAAAAGAAATGGAATCTAGAGTTCTTGTAGAAGAGTTATCTTCAGAAAGGGAACAAAATTCCTCATCATCAGAATGTAGGGCAAAAGAGGAGAGGTGGGGTGGGGATGATGCCAAAGAGTTTTGAGATGAGAAGGTTAGAAGAGATAAAAGATAGGAAACCAGATGGAAAAACAGAAAGCTTGAAATAATTCCATTCTTCTTTATATAATGGAGGGAGGGGAGGAATTGACTGATGAGCCTAATAATGACTAATTAGTATTTATCAAGTTTTTAAAGATTTTATTAAAAGGCTAAGCAGATATAAAATAGCATTATATTGCTTTATTCTTCACTATATTCTTTAAAATTCTTTCCATAACAGTTACAAGACATGTCTTTATATAAGGTATACTATCTGGAGAAAAATGTAAAATTATACCACAAATGCCCTCCTCAAAAAACTTGATTTACTATAAATGTTTTTCCCTAATTAGGAACTTCCTAATTTGATCTCTTGGAGAAATATTTCATCAAAATTGGAAAAGACAGGAATTATACATTTCTTGGTTATTCTACAGGTTTCAATACTAGAACTAAGTTCTATAATTAGGTTTTTGTGGATATTTTATAATATATAGAAGAAAAGAGGAATTTTTTTTCCCTCAAAGTCCTTTGAGACTAGAACAATTAACACTGGCCACATCCATCATATATTTTCCTAATTAGCCACAAATTTACTATAAATTTCCTTAAGAAAGGGAGGAAATCTAAACTCATGAAGAAAAATCAAATACAGAAGCACATTAACAGATGATTTTTAGACTTTATATTTTCTTAATTAGCAAAATTGGGACACTAATGCACTGCTGGTGGAGTTGTGAATTAATTCAACCATTCTGGATGGCAATTTGGAACTATGCCCAAAGAGCACTAAAAGATTGCCTGCCCTTTGATCCAGCCATATCATTCCTGGGTTTGTACCCCAAAGAGATCATAGGGGAAAAGTAGCAAAAAACTGAGGGTATGCCCTTCAATTGGGGAATGGCTAAACAAATTATGGTATCTGTTGGTAATGGAATACTACTGTGCTCAAAGGAATAATAAACTGGAGAAATTCCATGTGAACTGGAATGACCTCAAGGAATTGATGCAGAGTAAAAGGAGCAGAACCAGGAAAACATTGTACACAGATACTGATACACTGTGGTAAAATCGAATGTAATGGATTTCTGTACTAGCAGCAACACAATGACCCAGGACTATTCTGAGGGATTTATGGAAAAGAATGCTACCCACATTCAGAGGAAGAACTACAGGAGTGGAAACACAGAAGAAAAACAACTGCTTGAACACATGGGTTGATTCGGACATGATTTGGGAAGTAAACTCTCAACGGCCACCCTAATATAACTATCAATAATGTGGAAATAGGTCTTGATTGATGACACATGAAGAAATCCGTAGAAATGTGTGTTGGCTACCTGGGGGGGTGGGTGGGATGGGGGGTGGTTATAAGAACATGAAAACATGAATCATGTAACCATGGAAAAAATTTTTCTAAAAAATAAAATCAAAGGGGGCAGCTGGGTAGCTCAGTGGATTGAGAACCAGGCCTAGAGATGGGAGGTCCTATGTTCAAATCTGGCCTCAGACACTTCCCCAGCTGTGTGACCCTGGGCAAGTCACTTGACCCCCATTGCCTAGCCTTTACCACTCTTCTGCCTTGGAGCCAATATATAGTATTGACTCCAAGAGGGAAGGTAAGGGTTTAAAATAAATAAACAAACAAACAAATAAATGAATGAGTCAAAGTAGCACAAAAAAAAGTAGTAGTAATACTAATAATATCTACAATTTCTATAGTATTTTGACATTTGCAAACCATTTCACATATTAACTCATTTGATCTCCTAACAAGGAGATCTATCCCATAAGATAGATACTATTATTATATCTGTTATATAGATGAAGAAAATGAGGCACAGAAAGAATAAGTGACTTGCCCAGGGTTAAACACCTAATAAGTGTACAATATAGAATTGGAACTCAAGTTTCCTTGATTCTAAATCCCATCGTGCTTTTAAGTTTTGAGGGCGTTTTTTTAAAAGTACCATGGTTAGATAATATTTTATTGTTGTGCAGTCATTTAGTCATGTCTAACTCTTCATGACCCTATTTGGGGTTTTCTTGGCAAAGATATTAGAATGATTTGACATTTCCTTCTCCAGTAGATTAAGGCAAAAGTGACTTGCCCACAGTTACATAGCTAGTGAGAATCTGTGGCTGAATTTGAACTCCGGTTTTCCTAATCCAGGTCCAGTTCTCTAAACACTGATAGCTGCCTCTCATAATTATGTTTTACTAAATCATTATGGTCCCCCTCCAATTCTAAACACTCTGACATTTCTTAAAAACTTAAAAAAAAATCAGAAAAAAATCAGCTGAAGCAGAGAATTAAGAATTCAAAGCATTTTTCCCATTAAGATACAGACTAGTGATGTATATATGAAGAAAAGACATTTGGGGGCAAAAGTTGAAAAAAAGAAGACACAATTCATTAATACAGCATTTCTAAACCATCTACTTAATATATGCTAAGTACTGAAATTAGCAACAAACATTTAAGAAAAAAGGTGGCACAGTAGAACACAGTCTCTGCATTCAACTTGGCAAAATCTAAATAGTCTAAGTGGACAAAACAAGATTCATTAGGAATTCCATAAAACAGCAACAATGAGGAAAAGAAACCAATGTAGCCTGCCAGAAGGTACAATAAAAACACACAGCAGCATAATGCTCAGTGAAAGGCCTAAGCATGTTTGTTTTAGAATCTCACAGCCAAGTAGGTAGGTGGATCCAATTAGAAACACAGAACTATTGCTGCTTGGTGCAGGGTGGCGTTCAATTTCTCTGTTCTCTCACCACTCCCCAACCTCGACTTCTCTAATAATCTGCTAAAATTATTTTAATCAGTTACTCAACACAACCCTGCTATAAGCAGTGTGCCACTCAATTCACTATGGATTCAACCTAGTGAATCAGAGCTCTACATGTAGAGCAATATATACATTGTGTAGATTTTTGTCAAAATTCAATTTATTCAGTTAAAAGTAAATAGTAGGGGCAGCTGGGTAGCTCAGTGGATTGGGAGCCAGGCCCACAGACAGGAGATCCTGGGTTCAAATACGGCCTCAGACACTTCCCGGCTGTGTGGCCCTGGGCAAGTCACTTGACCCCCATTGCCCACCCTTACCACTCTTCCACCTATGAGCCAATACACAGAAGTTAAGCGTTTAAAAAAAAAAAAAAAAAAAAAAAGGAAATGGTAAGGGGGCAGCTGGGTAGCTCAGTGGATTGAGAGCCAGGCCCACAGACAGGAGATCCTGGGTTCAAATATGACCTCAGACAACTTCCTAGCTGGGTGACCCTGGACAAGTCACTTGACCTCCATTGCCTAGTCCTTGCCACTCTTCTGCCTTATAACCAATACATAGTATTGATTCTAAGATGGAAGTTAAGGGCTTAAAATAGAAAGTAAATAGTGAAAAGTAGATTATGACATTCAGAGGAAGAGCTGTGGGAGAAGAAACACAACTGCTTGAACACATGGGCTGATGGGGTTATTACTGGGGATATAAACACTAAATGATAACTCTAGTCCAACTATCAATAATATGGAATTAGGTCTTGATCAATGATACATGTAAAACTCAGTGGAATTGTGTGTCAGCTAAGGGGGGTTAGGGAGGTTTGGGGGAGAGGGAAAGAACATGAAATACGTAACTATGGGAAAATAGTCAATAAAAATGTTAAAATTTTAAAAGAATAAAAATTTTTTTAAAAAAAAGTAGATTGTGCAGGAAACCTAGATTAAAATTCCATATGAATAGGGTAGTTATCTGAATATAGGTAACTGACAATGTTCTACAATTCCATATCCATGACATGCCAGAAGACTATTCCAGAATACTCAAATATCTTTATTCTCTTTCTCATCTTTATTCAGATACATACCAATTACCATCCTAACCCTATAATTCCACCAACTTCATGCCTTAGATTCCAATCTCATGACAATCAACAATCAGAATGGCCATTTCCCATCAGGGACAGTGGTTTCTGAACAACTGTTCCTACTAGATATAAGAGCTAGGCAGGCACTAGAGATACAAAATAAGTAGAAAGCCCAGGATTGACAATGGAATATAATTATTTAGTCATGTAAAGTCATATAATTAGTAAAAATAATAATCATGAATAAAGATCATAAATACTTAAAGTCAGTACACACAATGATACTATAATCATTCCCTTTGCTTTAATCTGAAGGAAAAAAGGCAACTTTCCTGAAACGTTATGAACAGATCAAAAAAGAATATTGAAAAACTATTTTGTTGTTTTTACACATTTATTTTCATTAACAGAATGAGAAAAATAGCTGTTTAAAAAAGTGCTTGATAATAAAACTATAATTTATTAATTCTATTTTTATAATAAGCTTCTATTTTAAGGGAAGATTTTTAAAAATCTATTATTAGTTATTTTCAAGGACCTTTTAAAAATATTTGAACCTACATTTTCAGACATATTACTAAGTTGTGAGGTTCAAAAGCTGTAAATATTAAAAATGATAAAGGCTTGTATAAATATATAAATTAGTATTTTAATTAAAGCCATGTTGATAGATAAAATCATTAGACCACGCGCTTGTAAGCATTCAAAACTGCCGCCTCCATACTGCCTCCTAGCCAAGCGCCTACTCGCCAAAGAAGAGAGCCCACTCCCTCCTAACCCACGAGATTTAAGCGCTCCCCTGCGTCAAGACGTCGGAAACGGAAACCAGTTGGACCATGTTGGATCAAGGGAAATGTAGTTTTGATACATTTCCCTTGTCCATAGAAATATATACATTTTTAGATGGTTTTTTCCAATTTCCTTTTTACAAAGCAATCCAGTAGTTCGGGCACTAGATCTGAAGTCAGAAAGCCCTGAGCTCAAATCTAACCTAAGATACTTATTAGCTGTGTGATCCTTGACAAGTCACTTAGACTCTTTTTGCCTCAGTTTCCTCATTTATAAAAAGGGATAATAACAGGACCTACCCTCTCTACCTCTTCAGATTATTATGAGGATCAAAGAGATATCTGCAAAGTGCTTCGTAAACCTTGAAAAAAATATATAAACTCTAGCAATTTATTATTAAAGTTGAACTTTTATCACTAGAAGAATTCTTTTTTTGGAATTAGGCATATATACAGTATGCTCTGAATGTATCAAGAAATGGTTCCATTACAACAAGCATTTAAAGGCCTACTATGAAAAAGGCACTATAATGGACACTGAGTATACTAAATGAAAAGTCCCTATCTTCAAAGATATTTTATTTTACTGTAAATTATTGATTTGTGCTATAAAAAGAAATGCAAAAATAATTATTTTTCAATAACCTTCATCATCCCAGTTTGGCTACATTATTCTATCAAACATAGCCAGCCATATCTCAATTCTCTAATGTTTGGAAATTGACTTGTTAAAGCAAATTGGCCTAGAACAAATTAACCAGAAATCAATGTTGCCCAGTTTCAATCAACTATACCATCAATGAAAAGAAACAAAAGTTAAGGCAAAATTCTTGTTTTAGAATACATTTTTGTATTTGCATCTGAAATGTGACTAACTGTACATAAGTTAGAACTCACAACCTTAAAAAAAATTCACTATAAGCTATATGCTATGATAATTATAATGAGGGAGAAGGTAGTAAGCATTTCTACTAGACCTACCAGAAGACAGATTCCATGCTAAGTGCTTTTCACAAATATTATCTTATGTGACCCTTACAACAACCTTAAGAGGTTAAGTGACCCAGGGTCAAACAACTATTAAGTGTCTAAGGCAGGATTGGAACTCGGGTCTTGCTAGCCACTTGGCTGTCTCTAATACAAAGCCTCTAATAAATGAAGAACATCACAAATTATTAATAATCTGCCCCACCACCAACTCTGGAGTCAAGAGTTCAGATCTCACTTTTGATAATTATAACTTATGTGAATTGGGCAAGTAATTTAATTTCTCTAGTCTCTATTTCAAAGGAGAAAACTGGAACAGATGATTTCTGACATCCCTTACAGTCCTATATCTAAGATTCTATAATTATAATCTCTTAATCACCAAATCAATGGCCTTTTTGCTCCTTATCCTTCTTGACCTCTCTGCAGCATATAACACTCACTAACAATATGTGTAACACTGTTCTTTCTCAATATACATCTGTGTTAAGACCCTGAGTCCTTGGTTAATTTAGTTTTTCCCCAATAGTCAAGAAAGCTTGTCAGCTAGACTTTATTAGTTCAGAGATCTGCAGCTTGAGCTGACATACCTTTCTAGGGAGCTAGGGCATAAAAAGACCAGCACATGAGAAGTCAGAAAACTTTAGCCTAAAATCAACAAATCCCCCTTCTATAAATGCATATTTCCATATGGAAACAAGGCCGACTGTTTACCTGAACCAGCACTATATCCTTGCCTGAACATACTTTTCATGCTATGACTAAGTAAACTTCCTTTTTAACTGTAAGGTAGTGCATAAATGCCCCATTTTACTGAAATACCAAACTGAACCACTAGAAAAGTCTGTGTGAGATCTAGCCCCTAATACTCTTCTCACTATTTGGCCTTTCTTCTGCATCTATTATTGGGTCATTATCTATGTCTTATCACCTAATTGTGGGAATGCCCCAACTCTCTTATCAGGTATTCTCTTCTTTCTTAATCAAATGGAATCAGAAATGTAAAACATTTCATAAACATTAAAACTCTATTAAAATATTAGCTACTACTAGATTGTATCTACTTAATGATCAATATTTTCCACAGGTTCATTATTTCTATACAGATGACTCCCAGATATACACTTCCTTCTTGAGCTCTAGTCCTACGTCACCAACTGCTTACTCAAAGGAACTCAAACTCATTTCCAAAATCAAAAACTCATTCTTTTTCCCCAAAAAAGTTCTCTTTCTGCTATCCCTATTTAGCTTATCAGGGACATCATCATTCTTCCAGTCACCCAGGCTTACAATCTCAGTGTCATTCTTAACTCTTCACTACTTCTCATTCTCTATATCCAATTAGCTGCCAGTTCTTCCTGCTGCCATTCTAATATTTTTGACAAGATCCTTGTCTACATTTCTAGTTCATTGCGTCTTCCCTGTTCTTTTACTATGACCTTCCCATTTTAGCTTCCCTGACTCGACTCTCCTCTCCAAGCCATCTTTTCACTCAACCACCAAAGCAAAATGCCTAAAACCCAGGTCTGACAGCCATGTCGCTGCCTTTGATCAGGAAGTTTATGGGGTTCTCTCTTACCTCCTAAGAAAAAAAGGAAACTATTCTAATCAGCATTTAAAGTCCTTCAAAAATCTGACTTCTGAGCACATTTCCTAGCATATTACAAAACACTACCCCTCCAATCAAATTGTCTTTCTTCTTACTCTTCACAGCCAACGTTCCTTCTCTCATCTCTTTTCCTTTCCACAGAGTATCACCTATATCTGGAGTCATTATGATTTTTTTTTAATTTTTAATTTCTTCATATGTATATGTATTGATTCCACTGATAGGATGTAATCTTTTCTATTACAGGAACTGTCTTATTTTTGTCTTTGTATCTCCAGTTATTAGCACAATGCCTGGCCCATAGTAAACACTCAATAAATCCCTAATGATTGAAAAACTATGCATTTTGATCATTTACTAACTGGACATATATCCACCTTAGTTTTTCACTATCTTATAAAATTTCTTCTTCCCTCTACTTCAATTACAGTTTCTTCAGTATTCCATAAATACAAAAAGTTATTACTGTCACTATGAATTTGCTCATGTTGTTCCCTCTAGTCTAAAATGTGTTCCTCCCTTCTCTGGATCTATGCAAATTCTTCCACTCCCTCAAAAACCAATTCAATTCCTTCTGCCTCCAAGACATTGTCCTCTTAACTTAAATAGCATTTAGAATGTATATCATACATTTAGTAACTAATTATAGTGTGTCTTGTATGACTTCCCTTTTTTCTATTAGCTTTATCACCCTAAGTAAGTTGCAAATTTCTTGAAGGTAAGTTATCAATCAGTAAGTAAAGATTATTAAATACCCACTATATGCCAGGCATCATATAAAGTGCTGGGAATTCAAAGGTATAAAAATAGTCTCTGCACTCAAAGACTTCATAGTTTAATGATGGAAACAACATACAAACAATTATGTACAAGCAAGATATGTATGTAGCTGCCAGCAGCCACAAATTAATATTCATGGGTGAACACCAGAGAAGGGAAGCTGAAAACTGAGGGAAAAAAGGTGGAAGGACTTGAGAGAGAGAGGGAACACAATAAAGAAAAACTCAGAGATGAAGAGTTCAACAACATGGGCTCCAGTGTACGTGCTCCTCTGATCATGGAAAGAGAGAGCCACACATGTCCCCAATCTTTTATTGGAGAATCAAGGAATAGGTGATAGGAGGTAGTTCATGAACATGTGACATGGCAGAAAATTTAACATTGGTTCCATTCACAACCACAAGATCAAAGAGGAGGAAGCTAAGATAATTTAGGACTCAGAGTTCCGCCCAGAGGTCCAATTGACCTTTGGACTAGAGGCTTAGGGAGTGGTCAGCATACCATAAACTCAGTTATACTTTGTTATAAGGCTTAAGTAATCAATCATGAAGTTTGGTACATGAGCATATTATTCACAAGAGTCAGTTTTTTAATATTTCAACAATACTTCAATATTAGTTCACACTTGGATCCCCATATATGTATAAAATAAATTGAAGGCAATTAAGAAAAGGAAGGCGCCATGTCTTGCATAATTATTTTTCTGTATTCTAACACTATTCAGTGCAATAAATTCTATAACAGTAGATTAACTTATTTTTAATGTAATTGAATGCTATAAATTAAAAGTATATTTTATAATTAATTTTAAGCAGATCACCTATATTAAGAGTTTACTTCTAACCCCAACTCTTGCCTCTCACTGTATGGTCTTAGGCAAATCATTTCATCTTAATGATTACAATCCTAACAAGGTAGTGCAACTAGAAAACCTCTATAGCTTTCTTTTCTGAGACCAGGCCTACAGATAGGAGGTCCTGAATTGAAATCTCATTTCAGAAATTTCCCAACTATTTGATGTTGGACAAGACACAATTGGCAATTGCCTAGCCCTTACCATTCTTCTATCTTGGAAATGATACTTAGTATCCATTCTAAGAGGGAAGGGAAGGATTTTTTTTCAACAAAAGAAGAAATCTAATAGTTATATTTTGGCCATAAATTATTATTGATTTACAGACTTTAAATAACGTTCTCTCTTATTTGCTTCACCTTCACTAATACAAAATGTTACCTTAAAAACAAGTCTAGCATATCTTCTCAATATTTGGCAACTTATACCATTAAATATTCACCATATGCCTGCTAAGTAAGGAAATTAACACTGAAAGCAGTCAACAATTAACTACAACCTTAAGTCAACAATTATTCTTAAGACCCTGTGTGTAGTTTAGCTCGTAATGAAGGCTTCTATCTGTTTACCATAGATATAATAATAGTTTAAATTTCCTTAAAGGTTAATTCTACATTAATGATGTAAATATAAATATAATTGTAATATAACACTTGGAAGATAACCAATTATTTTTGAGAAAGGAAGGAATGATGGATAGAAGGCAGAAAGGGAAGAGAGCTTAAAAATTGCAACACTACATATTATTATACTATTAGGTTAAAATCAAATAAACTAATAATTACTTAAGCAGTTTACTCCCAGATTATTTTTTTATAATCATTGAATATTGATTTTAATTCTTTAGGAAAGATCACAAGCACATTATTCTGTGAATCTTTCATCAACTATAACCTCAGACAGGATATATTATGTAAGTAAATATTCAAACCATGCTTCTGAATCACAATTATTAAGGACAATGTTTTATTTAAACCATCTGCCATTGACATGAATCAAACTACAGATTGCCTAATTGAAAGATAACCCATTAAATGCTATAAATATTTCAGAGGATATTTGAAAAGAAAACAGAAAATCAGTACATGTCAAATAGTCATTTGTTTTAGGAAAGGCAAAAATTGAAAGGTACTTGTCTTCACATCACCAACTGTCCTCTGACAACTGCCTGGACACATTCTTACCTGAGATAAGTACTATTGAGAAAAGGAGTAAGTTGTTTTGGTCCCCTTAAAAGCAGAAAAATTTCTTCATGAAAGCTAGATTCTCATCATTTCATCCTTTCTGAACACAACAACAATAGCACTGTAATTTCTTAAACATAGTAATATTTATAACAATGAAACAATTCAAAATATACTTCTCTGCTCTTGAACACATGGAAAATAACTGAAGCAAGATACAAAAATTAGTACATAAAGGACATAGTATTAATACTGAGTCTATTGTTAAAATCCAAAATGAAGAAAACAACACAGGATTTCCATTATTAAAGAAAATGGTATTTATATAGAGATATGGATATGCATTATATAAGTATGGATATAATGGGTTGCAAAATCTTAGCTTTAAAAGTTCAAAACCTGCACCAAGATTTTTGAGACATCTTGTATATCTTCTCTTAAGTTCATCATCAGAATGGTATTTTTTGCAAAAAAAAAAAAAAAAATCATCATCAATACAAAAGGTTACTTTCTACTATTTTAATCCTGTTACTGTAAAAATATAAAAAACTGAGGTGAAAAAGTTTATCTATAGATTTGATAAAGTGGTTATTTAGTTTCTTGATTCATACTGTGATATTTTGATTGATATTATTTTGCTTTTTAACAAATTTTTTTTGAAGAATTGACTCAATGAAAAACTAAAGAAGTAAGTTCAGTGGGAGGCAAAGATTAAAGATATGACAGCGCTTTTTTGTAGGGCTCCACCACAACTGAAGTTTGAAACGTGGGCATCAACCACCTCACCTCCTCCTTCCCCTTTCCTCCCCACTGACAGTAAGTTGCCAAATTTGCCAATTGTACTTTCACAACATTTCTAGCATCTAGTCCCTTCTCTCCATTCATAAAGCCATGAGAAACTCCTCACCGGTTTCCTCATTTCAATTTTCTTCTTTCAAAGTCATCCTCCATACAACTGTCAAATTCCTAAAGAAAAAGTCTGACCATTTCACTTCTATGGTTAAAAATATTCAGGTTCCAATATTCTTCCCATTTTTCTTAGCAGATGTGAGGGATTAGACTGTGAATGGCATAAAGATGCTACATTAGCCTAACTCAAATTTTTTCTTTCATTCTTTGTTACAAGAAATGGCTCAGATTAAAGGAGATATTTTCAGAAGGAAGATAAAATAGAAACAAAACAAAAAATTATTTTAAATGTTCATCTTCTCAACAAGAAGAACAGAAATCTAGAGATTAATGTTTTACTCAAAATTGCTAAGGTGATTGACAGTAATAAGGAAGACCTTGGTTCAGATTGCACTTATGACCATTTACTAGCTTCTCCACAAGGGTTCAAGACATTTAGCATCCCTGAATCTCAGTTTATTTATTTGCAAAATAGAGATAATAATGGCTACAATAATCATAAAAGATCAGTATGAGGGCCAAAGGAGGCAATGTATTGTAAAGTATTCTATAAATGTTAAAATAAATATTTGTCAGTTATTATGATGATGATGAAAGGATTGTTTTGTTTATAAATTTTACTAACATTTCCATTACCTCTATAACCAAAAATGGTTTTCTTAACTTTTTTTTAACTTTAACTCTAGAGTTAAAAAGCTGAATTAAAAGTTCAATTAAAGAATACTTAGATATGTGTCAGAAAATAAATTTCATAGTTCTATTATTTCTGCTAAGTTTATGATCATACAAAAATCTAGGAGTAACAACCATCTAGAAACACATTAGACTGAAAACTCTCCCAGGATGGGAAAACTTAGGAAAAACAAACAAACCACTAAATCATTTTCCCAACTTAAGTTAGCATAAAGATACATCCTGTACACCAGGAACAGTCTAGTCCCAAGGATATAGGCACCAAGACCTAAAAAAGGACCAAAGCTATTCACATAGGCATGGAGGACCCAGGACCCAGAGAAGAAAAGAAGACACAAGAAGACTCGAAATTTTTGCAGAATGCAGGAACAGGTGTCAAACAGCAGTTCTGACAAACACTATCAAATTCAAGGTCTCAGATATGGCAATATTTGAAGAGAGCATGTGTACCAAGAGGAAGTACATTAGTTGAGTGGCTCTGACTCCAGAAACAGAGTAGAGCCTCAGTTCTAGCTTTCAACATAATCTGCAGGCTACAATAGAAAAATCAGAGCAGGAATCATGAACCAAAGGGGATCCTGAAATTCTGTCACTCTGAACCTTCAAAATTTTCCAGGTGGTTTAGAGTCACTGAGTCTAGCTGCAGTCTATTGAAGCTTCCAACAGGGATATATCCATGTTGTTCAGACTCCAAAACCAAGGTCAGAAACTTACAGATTTCAGACAAGGAAGGTAGTAAAGAGACTTTTCCCAAATCACACAACTTTGGGAACACTGAAAATATGCAACTACCTGACCTAGAATATCCCTTACATACTAAAATGACACAAAAACTATGCCCTAAGAAAGAAATCAATTACTAAGGAGTCACAGTCAGGATTGCATATGACTTAAGAACCATCATATGAAATGCATGGGGAGTATGGAATACAATATTCCAAAAGGCAAAGAAAAAACTCAATACACAAAAATATGAGTATATATTACAAGGGGTAAAATGGGTCTTTAATGAAAAGGAGAATTTCCAAGCATTACTGATGGAAAAAACCAGAGCTAAGTAAAAATTTTGAAATACAAACATAGGAGTCAAGAGAAAAAAGGGACTGAACAAGGATAAATTGTTAATATTCTAATATTGAAACAAGATACATGCTCTCAGAGCTCTTATTATGGCACATAATGAGAATCTTAATTAGAGAGAGGGTTGGGTATGGTTTTGTCATGTTTTGATAATCTTTTGAAAAGACTGGAAAGGCAAGGGAAGAGGAGTAAACAGGGGAGGGGAAAGGAGAATTTATCTCATACACATTAGGTGTAAAAGAAGAAGCTTATATAACTAAGGAGGAAGGAAACTGGGAGGTCTAACACTTAATCTTCACCCTTATCCTTAACTAGTCAAAAAATTGGAAGAGTACACACAGAAACAAAGTACCCACAGAAAGTAAGGATTAAAAAAAACTGATACTAAAAAATAAACAGAGTAGCTGATTAGTAAAATAGATTAATCCACAATATACAGAACTAAACTGATCACAGTAATCTAGTGTTTGATAAACCCAAAGATCCAAGAAGTGAATATTCTAGAAAAATTCCTGGGAAAACTGGAAGGTGGTTTAGCAGAAAGGGGGCACAAACCAATGTCTCAAACTATATACCAAGATGAGTACATGATTCAGACATAAGGAGTGATATCAGTAGCAAATTAGAAGAGCATTGAAAAAATTATCTGTCATTTCTATGGATAAAGGAAGTTCATAATCAAAAACGAGAGATAGAAAGATCACAGAAAGTAAAATTTATTATTTTGATTACATGAAATTTAAAAGATTTTGCACACAGAAAACTAAACATAGCCAAGATTAAAATGAAAGCAGGAAACTGATAAAAAGAATTTATAGCAAGTTTCTCTGTTAAGGGTCTCATTTTTTTAAATATTTAAGCAACTGAACCAACTTTATAAAAATAAGTTAATCTCCAATTTACAAATAGTCAAAGGATATAGACAGTTTTCATAATAATAAATCAAAGTTATAATAGTCATAGGAAAAAATGCTCTAAACCACTATGATTAGAGAAATGCAAATTAAAACTCTTTAGGTACTACTTCACATCCATCAGATTGGCTAACATGATAAAAAAGGAAAATGACAAATGTGGAAAAAATATGGATACTAAGGCACTTCTGGAGTTGTGAGCTAGCACTACCATTCTGGAGAGCAATTTGGAACTATGCCCAAAGGGCTACAAAACCTTGCATATCCTTTGATCCTATAATACCACTACTGGATCTGTATACTAAAGTGATCATAAAAAGGGGTAAGAACCTACCTGTACAAAAAATTTTATGGATTTTTTCTGGTGGCAAAGAATCGGAAATTAAAAGGATGTCCATCAATTGGGGAATGGCTGAACAAATGCTAATATATGATTGTAATGGAATGCTACTGTCATAAGAAATGACAAACAGGACAATTTCAGAAAAACCTGGAAAGACTTATATGAACTGATGCAAGATGAAGTGAGCAGAAATAGGAGTACATTTTACACAGTAATAACAATATTGTATGCTGATCAACTGGGAATTACTTAACTATTACTGGCAATGCAGGAATCCAACATAACTCTACTCATGAGTGAAAAATGCTATCCATTGCCATAAAGTATCTGAGTGCAGATAGCAGCATACTATTTTCACTTTATTTCCTTCATCAGTTTTTTCTTGTATGTGCAGTATGTTTTCTTTCACAACAGGAAGAATATGGAAATATGTATTACATGATCGCACATGTATAACCCATATCAATTTACTTGCCTTCTCAGAAAGGTAAAGAATTTGGATCACAAAATATCGGAAAACAAATATTAAAAGTTGTTTCTACAGTACAACAAAATATTATTGGGAAAAAAGAAAATAATAATAGGAGATCAGAGAGAGATTCAAAGGGGTACAAGGACAAGCAGAGGAATGTTGGTACTACATTAAAAATTTTAAATGTTATTTTAAAGGATCAAGTTGTATATAATAAATTTAAAATTCCATATACAATCTCCACTTATTGCCTTCATTGTGAAAGAAAATGTTTGTAGTTGATGACTTCTCTATAATTTTCTTTAAATAGTTTATTTAACTAATTACTATTTACTTTTCATCTGGATTGAATCTTTAGTCAATGATACCACTAACTCACCTAGATTCTCACTCCCATAATGATTTCTCATGATTGACCATTTTTATTGTTTTACGTTTTACAAACCTAAATAGTTAACTCTTATGAAGAACTCAATACTTTTGTCTTCCATAGTAAATTAGTTAATTCTATCCAAATCTAAGAAATGCCAAACAGATACATAAACAATCTCTATGGGAAACTATTATATCCTTCAACCAAGGAAAATGCCATTTTTTGTTAAGGAATTCTCTACCTTATTAAGAGACAGAAAGTCTCTGCAATGATGAAAAAGTAAAGAGTAGAAAGTGAAGAATCAAATAATCTTAAGAATTGAGACTTGTCATTTATTCTGACGATTCACTCAAAGCAACAATATCCTCTGTAACACCCCTGATAGATCTACACTATTTTAATACTTCCAACGAATCAGTGCTGAATTATTTTTAGGGAGGAAAAGAAAAGGATGGTGATAGAGTAAACCCATTATATGAGACTATTATAGATAATAATACTGAAGCTCACTAACATCTTTCCACTTGGAATCTAGAGAAACCATTGGTCCTGGAAAACTACTTCAATAGATTCAATAAAGTCACTACATTCTTTGAATCAAAGGAATCTGTTTCAAAAATCAAAGGAATCTCACTTCTACCACATATAAAATTTTAAATGTTTTGAAAAATGAAAAAGTAAAACAATTTACTCACCTCACTGTTATGGCCTCTTAAGTTGAAGTTTATTCTCTGAGGAGTGTTTCTATCCCTCCTACAGTGGCTTGAAGTGAACGTCACCCCTACAACTCCTCGACCATTGCCAGTAGCGAGCCATCCTTCTTCATAATACCGCCTCCTGCACACTGGTTTCTCTTTCTCACTCTTAGGAACTCTACCCTTCCAGGAGAGGCATAGAATATTTGAATCGCTGCAAAGGACAGGCCCATGTTCCACTGCTGCATACATGCTTTTTAATTAATATTTTTACAAAAAAATAAATGTTTAGTGCAGAAAATTTAAACCAATTTCTTTTTTGTTGGTTTGTTTTGCTTTTGTTTTTGCTCCTTTAAATCATAAATACTGACCTGGCACACATCATAAGGTCAGTGTTTTATAAATATCCACCAAATGCATAGTGAAAAATTCCTCTATAAAAGATGATGGCAGTCTGCTAAGAAAAAGTAACACTTAAAAAAAACTTCAGATTCATTTTTATTTTCAAGTCCTTAGACTGAGGGTTCACTTTTCCTTTGGAGAAACAGCATGATAAAGAAGTGGTGATCAAGAAACAGGTGCGTCTTCTTTTTGCTCAACTTGTTTATCTTTATACAGCCTGAGATTCCAGTTTGGGGTAATACGATTCCAGAGACAAAGGGTTGCAAATGTGTAGATTTCAAGTAACTTAAGGCTTTAAGAATTCCTCTAGTTGGATTTTCTCTTCAGGAGTTCAAATGCAGAAATTGAATATACATAATCATCTTTTTTTTCTGAGCCCCCCTCTGGCATGTTTTCTGAACTAGACGAATTTCTGCTGCTAAAGCTGAAAAAGATTGCATAAAGGGAAAAAAAGGCACACAAACCGTGCAAAACAGACCAGAGCTTGTGCAGGGTGCACACCAGTCCAAATTTGGGAAAGATAGGGCGTTTCTTCTTCCCTTCAGAACCAGGAAACCCACTGGATTCTATGGCTTTTGTAATTCAAAGCCAGTCCCGCATTCATGGCAGGTCTTTGCTTCCAATCTGGAACTTAACATACCCTGAACTGTTTATCACGTTCTCTCGTCTGCTTCCTCACTTCTTGCTGCCATAGAGGCACAAAAAAGAAAATCCCTCTTTCATTTAGCAGAATCAGAAATGCTCTAAAGCTTTTAATACAGTAAAAAGCATTCGCCTTGGGTGAATCATAAGTCCTCTCTTTTAAAACAGGGCTACGCTTCAGTTTTGATTCTTCCCCCACATCCACCCCCACTTTGAACTCCCCCAGTTATTTTTCCCCTATTCTGCTACAAAGATCACGTATTTTTCCATACCGATATAAAAACAAGTCCCAGAATTAAGCACATAAGTAATCTCCCACTCATCTGCAAGTCTTCTAGGATTCAAGAGAGGAAAATAATTACTTAAAACAAAAGCACAAACACAAAAATCAGATTTCCTTTTTTTCCACTGTTGCCCTGATGATGTCTCATAGCTTGTCTGATGAATTCTTTCAGCTCAAATTCAAAGAGGATACTCCAAATGCCACATTTGTAGTCCAGTAAAAAGGAAATTTACTGTTTGGTTTCTCTTCATCTCTGCTTTTTAATTATTGGTTTAGATTACAATTTTAAGATATTTATCCTATAGATGTAGGAAGAGAAAGGGGAAATAAATTATATTTTCACAAATACCCTCAAGAAAAAGAAAAAAAAAGCAAACAAATCAGTTCAATGTCCAAACTTGTTCCATCACTCCTGAATTTACTTTCTTCCAGTCATAACCACAAAGTAATGGTCAATAGCCAGTCCAAGAAATAAAAAAGAGTTCAATTCATTGAACTCATTAAAAAAACAAAGTGCCAAGGACAGCACATGATCATACACATGGTACTAAAAGACAGATTCCACCCCTCAACCCTGTCACCTTCTCATTAGCTCATTCTTTTAAATGTAGAGGTATTTTGGGGACTTGATCTGTGCAGTATTTTTTTTTCCTCTTTTTGCAAACTTTCTTCACTCGTGAAGACCATATGGAAAGTTGACTTTTAGTAAAGTATTTTTCTCCCTGGACTCCTGAGCCCAGTGTTGCCAAGTTGCCCCATCTGATTCTTAAATTTATTTTCATCAGTTGTAAGACTTTTGAGAGGGGGCCAAAGTGAGTGCATACGTTACTGTAAATGTGTGCGTATGTATATGTCCTTATGTATATATATGTCTAGCTGTACACAGTATTAAATATACATACGCGCACACAAACACAGACACACACACTTCCTCAGCCTGCCACTTGAAGTTGCCTCTGCTTTTCCAATCAGTTGCCATGAAGGATTAAGTCATTGAAGGATCCATTAGTAACCGCATGTTTCAGGCCCAGGCACCTCCCAAATCTGTAAAAAGAAAATTCAGACAAAAACTTTTAATTTCTCAAATATTGAAAAAGAGAAACTGTAACTATATATTAAGAATAACAAAATGAGTCCCATACTTATAGCTACTTATATAGTTAATATGTTAATGGGTAAATAGCTTAAAAGGAGAGTAGGAGAAAGATTGGACACTTTGTAATAGGAACAAAAGGTTTGTCTTCATCAAAATTTGCCAATAACTGGCCAGATCTAAAGGCAATTATTTCTCAATTATATTTTTCTCAATTTTAAATTCTAAATAAGCACTTCTATCTCTGGAAGTCTACTTTCAAAGCACATCTTTGGTTCTAGGATTTAAAGATAGGCTTTTCTCTTATATACACTCAAATAATTTGGTCTAAAGGAAAGCTTTGTAAATTTCCCAAACTGGCTGTTTCTGCAAAATTCATTTATTTTTTTCACTCATCAACAAGTATTTATAGGACATCTACTACATGCAAAGCACTATTAGGAATACAAATAAGATATGGTCACTGGACTCCAAGAACTTTTAGCCTATTATGTCATTAGTAAAATAACATTTTCTAAAGTTCCCAAGTGGTACCAAAGACCACTAAAGAGTCTAACAGCAGTTGGGCCACAATATATATTAATATTGTTTATTCAGAGCTTTAAATCACTATTCTAGGAAAGAATGCTTGCAAATAATTTTTATAAATTATCCACATTCAGGTGATTTACATTGGTTTGATGGATTAAAAAAAATTTTGAAAGTATCCATATATCAAAATAGTAAATAAAATTCTCTTAAAAAGTATGTACAGCGGAACCAAAATGGCAGAGTAGAAGCAGGAAAAGCTCAAACCACTCAGTATTCTCTCCAAGCAACCTTAAAATAACACTTCAAAACAAATGTTGGAGTGAAAGAATAAGGGGATTGAGTGAAAGCAACTTTACCGCAAAAAACAAATTGAAAGGTAGGCAGAGAAGGTCTAGTTCTAGAGAGAGGAGAAACAGTCCATAGTAAGGCTTCACCAAGGAGTTCTGGAACAACCCAACAGCAACCACCCTAGCCCACCACAAACTTATTGTTACAAATTCTGTACCCGGGTTCAATCCATCAAGACCCTGAGATCCTGCCATAGCCAAAAGGAGTACAAGCCCACAGTGAGGCCCCAAGCCCCAGCACAAGGTAATCTGTGGTGCATCTCATTGGTAAAGGCCCAGAGTGAGGCTCCAAGCCCCTGCACAAGCCCAAACTGGGACTCCAAGTCAGTCAACAGGGCACCTAGCTGGTACAAGACAAAGGGGAGGTTCAGAGTCCTTGCCCAAGCCTGCAGTAAGGACATAAACACCATTAGAAAGCAGTCCATGCCAAACCTGGTTTGTGTAAGTCCAGAGCAAGGACTGGAATCCCTGTACACGCCCAAGATGAGGACCCAAGCCCTTGAGCAAGGCCTAGTGTGCCTGGCCTATGCAAACCCAGGGTGAGGCCCAAAGCCCCTGCCCAAGCCTAAAGCTATGCCCTGAGTCTCAGCACAAAGTACCTTAAAGTGCTCTGAGTTCTACAAGCCATCAGCAAACCCAAAGGGAGATTCAATCAGCAGTGAGAGGCAGCTTTCAGAGCTCCCAGCCACACACCATCATTCCACTTTAGAAGAACTGAAATTTGTGGAAATCCAGAAATAGGTAAAGGGTAGCAGCAAGGGAAAACTAAAGTTTAAGAGAATGCCATCTATACCCTGAAAACAGTGCTTACCTTGAAAATACAAGTAAAAGTCAAAAAAAAAAAAAAAAAAGGCTGGTAAAATGAGCAAACATTTAAAAAAAAAACTTAGGAAATCGTTATGGAGACAAAGAGAGAGACATAGACTCAGAAGGGACAAAGAGAACAAAAAAGCTATATGCAAAACTTCAAAGAAAAATATAAATTGGTCTCAGGATCTAAAAGAGTTCAAAAAGTATTTCAAAGACCAATTAAGAAAGACAAAGACAGAGGAAAAATGCATTAGAGAAATAAAAGCAATGCAAAGCAGAATTGACAAAATGGGAAAAGATAAAAAAATTTCATAAAAGAAAACAATTTCTTAAAAATGAGAATCAAGTAAGCTAATAACTTCATGGGACATCAAGAAAAAATAAAACAAAATCAAAAGGATGAAAAAAAACAGAAGAAAAAATGAAATATCTCATTGGAAAAACAAATGACCTGGAAAATAGATCCAGTAGAAACAATTTAAGAATTATTGGACTACCTGAAAGCCATGATAAAAACAAACAAACAAACAAACAAACAAACAAACTTAGCCTATTACAAGAAATTATCAAAGAGAATTGGCCTCATGTTCTTGAACAAGAAGGTAAAATAGAAATGGAAAGAATCCACAGATCACCCCCTAAAATAAATCCCCAAATGACAACTCCTAAGAATAGTGTAGTCAAACTTAAGAGCTCTCAGGCCAAGGAAAAAATACTGGAAACAGCCAGAAAGAAACAATTCAAATACTTTGGAACTACAGTCAGAATTACACAGGACTTAACAACTTCCACATTAAAGGATAGTAAGACTTGGAATATAATATACCAGAAAGCAAAAGAACTAAGTTTACAACCCAGAATCACCTACCAAAATGGAGTATATTCTTTTAGGAGGGGAAATGGCCATTTAATAAAATAGAAGACTTACAAGCATTCCTAATGAAAAGACCATCCAAACCTAAAGAAGTTTGAGGTTCAAATACAAGATTCATGAGAAGCATAAAAAGTAAGAAAAAAAAAATTTAAGGGGCTCAATAAAGTAAAACTGTTTATATTCCCACATGAAAAGATTATATTTATAACATTTAAAATTTTATCAATATTAGGAGGAATATGCAGAGTCAGAGGGTAAAGAAATAAGCTAATTAGGAAGACATGATATGCCAAAAAAAAAAAAAAAAGGACTGAACTGAGAGGTGGAATGAGGTAAGTTACCTCACCTAAAAAAACACAAAAAAATATTACATTGGGGAGGAGGATTAAGGTGGTGAAGGAAATGCTTAAACCTTACTCTCATTGTAATTAGCTCAGAGAGAGAATAACAACAATATTCATTCAGGTATATAATCCTACCTTACCCTATAGAGAACTAGGAGGGAGGAGGACAGAAAGGATGGGTGATGATTAAAAGCAAACATTGTGAAAGGGGACAGATTGAAAGGAGGACATAAAATGGAAGGGAATACACAGTTGGTAATCATAACTGTGAATGGGATGAACTCACCCATAAAATGGAAGCAGATGGCAGAATGGATTATAAACCATAATCCTACAATACATTGTTTATAAGAAACACATTTGATGCAGGGAAACACACATAGAGTTAAAGATATGGGGCTGGAATTTCACAAGCAGACGGAGAAAAGAAGAAATAATAAATGCATCCTTTTCAGGTCATAACACAGTAAAATTTATAATCAATAGTGTTTTGTGGAAAGATAAATTAAAAATTAAATGGAAACTAAATAATCTAATTTTTAAAAGGTGGTAGGTCAAAGAAAAAATTATAGAAACATTCAATAATTTCATTTAGAAGAACGGCAATGAGGAGACAACATATCAAAATTTATGGGATACAGTGTTTGGAAATATAAGTTTTCCCATATCTACAACTTTGTCAAAGAATGTAACTAAAAAAAACAAATTATAAAACCTCAAATTAAAGACTAAATTAGAAATCCTAAAAATCAAAGAAGAAATAAAACTGAACAGAAGAGAACTATTGAACTAATAAATAAAACTAGGAGTTTATTTTATTAAACAGCAAAACATGGGTAGAGCACTGATTAATTTAAGAAAGAAAAGAAAATCAAATAACCAGCACCAAAAATTAAAAAGGTGAATTCACGTCCAAGCAATCATTAGAAGCTATTTTGACCAATTATATGCCAATAAATCTGGTAATCTAAGTAAAAAGGATGAATATTTAAAAATGTATAAATAATTCAGATTAACAAAAGAGGAAATAGAATACTTAATCACATCTCAGACAAAGAAATTGAACAAGCCATTGATGAACTCCAAGAAAAAATTCCCAGGGGCAAATGGATTTACAAGTGAATTCTATCAAACATTAAAAAACAATCTCGATATTATATAAACTATTTCAGAAAATAAGTAAAGAAGGAATCCTACCAAATTCTTTTTATAACACAAATATGATGCTGATACCTAAGCCAGGAAGTACAAAAAAAGAGAAAGGAAATCATAGGCCAATTTCATTAATGAATACAGATGAAAAAAAATTTTAATAAATGCTAGCAAAGAGAGTACAACAATATATCACAAGGACCACTGACTATGATCAGGTGGAATTTATACTAGATATGCAGAGCTGGTTTAATATTGGAAAAACTATCTGCATAATTGACCTTATCAGAAATCACATGATCATCTCAATAGAACAGAAAAAGCATTAAACAAAACACAACACCCATTCATAGGAAATAAATGAGACATTGCTTAATTACTGTATGAAATAATGCCCCCTTCACTCAAAAGAGAAATGCAATTTAAAATATTGATTTCACTTAACTGCATACAAAACTATTTTAATTGATTTTGATTAGCTAGCAGGAAGAAATGCATACTTGATAGAACTGTGAATTAGTCCAAATTCCAAGTGTCATTCTGTATTACAATATAAGGAAAAATTATTAAACTTTTCAAATTTCATGATTCATTGATGTCCCCATTAGTGGACATATGTTTCAAAAAGGTCAAAGACAAATTTCTATTATGTACCAAAATATTCATAGAACACATTAACAACAAAGAACCGAAACAAAGTGGATATCCATCAAGTAAGGGATGGCTAAAAAAAACTGACATATGAAAGTAATGAAATATTGTGGCCTAATAAATAAATATAAGTAATTCAGGGAAAAGTGGAAATGTATTTATAAACTAACACAAAGTAAAAATAAGAAAGAAAATATTAATATGAATGAAAATACTGATGAAACAAAGCTGAACCAAATTATTGGGAAAACCATTATAAACCTTGAAAACAAAACAACTATTCACTGAAGAGAAGTGAGGGGACTGATACAAAATGCATATGCTGTATAACTGAATTTGCTATATTGTGTTGAAGAAATGAGGTTCCATTTAGAATGCTGGGGAGCCAGGGAAAGGAATACTTTCAGTCAT
The DNA here is from genome assembly GCF_016433145.1 of Gracilinanus agilis. NCBI lineage: Eukaryota > Metazoa > Chordata > Mammalia > Didelphimorphia > Didelphidae > Gracilinanus > Gracilinanus agilis. The sequence continues at coordinate 422,264,043 of NC_058133.1, read as the reverse complement.
GGCTGATGTAAAAAACAAAACACATATATAAACTTTTTTTAAGAGTATAAAATAATGTGGTATGTCAATAGTTGTTATGTTCTGTGACCTGCTCAATTAGCTATGGGACCTTTTTAATCCAAAAGGCAAAAAAAAGTTCATTAGAAATTGTCAAAAAAAAAAAATAAAATAACTCTAGACTAGTGATGAACAAACTATTCCCCACAGGCCAGATCCAGGCCATAGTTTGCTCATCACTGCCTTAAGCAATTCCCTATTCACTATGTCTGGATGTGGGGGCTTAGTAATTAGGGAATTGCTTAAGGCAGTGATGGGCGAACTATGGTCTGGATTTAGCCTTCGGGAGAGTTTGTCCATCACTGCTCTAGGCAATATGAAATACTTCAGGATCTACTTGCCAAGACAAATGTAGGAATTGCATGAATATAATCACAAAATCATTTTCACACAAGGAAAGTTGGAATCTAAACAATTAGAAAAATATTAATTGCTCATGGGTAGGTTGAGCTAATATAATAAAAATGACAATTCTACCTAAATTAATTTACTTATTCTGTGCCATACCAAATTGCCAAAAAAATTATTTTATGTAACTAGAAAAAATAATAACGGAATTCATCTGGAAAAAGAATAGGTTAAGAATATCAAGGGAATTAATGAAAAAATGGGAAGGAAGATGATCTAGCAGTATCCGACTTCAAAATGTACTATAAGTCAGTAATCATCAAAACAGTCTGGTACTGGCTAAGAAATATAGGACAGTGTATCAATGGAATAGATATACATAATAAACAGGGATATATGATCATAGCAATCTAATGTTTGATAAATCCAAAGACCCCCGTTTTGGGGATAAGAACTCACTATTTGACAAAAACTGTTGGGAAAGCTGGAAAACAGTATGACAGAAACTAAGTATAGACCACTATCTCACACTTTACCAAGATATGGTCAAAATGGATATATAATTTAGATATAAAGAGTGATGCTATAAATAAATTAGGAGAACACAGAATAGTTTATCTGGCAGATCTATGGAGAGGGGAAGAACTTATAATGAAATGAGAGAGAGAACATTATAAGATGGAAAATGAACAATTTTGACTATATTAAATTTTAAAAGTTTTGTACAAACAAAACCAATGTAACCAAGATTAGAACATGAAAAAACTGGGGAAAAAAATTTATAGCAAATTTCTCTGACAAGGGTCTAATTTAAGGAATGTGATAAATGTCAGAGAGGATGTGGCAAAATTGGGACACTAATGCATTGCTGGTGGAGTTGTAAATTGATCTAACCATTCTGGAAAGCAATTTGGAATTATGCCCAAAGAGGCTACAAAACAATGCATACCCTTTGATCCAGTAATATCACTATTAGGTTTGTATCCCAAAGAGATTAAAAAAAAATTGGAAAGGACTTGTTTATACAAGAATCGTTATAGTTGCTCTTTCTGTGGTGGCAAAAAATTGGAAACTAAAGGGATGTCCCTTAACTGGGGAATGGTTGAATAAAATGTGGTATATGTGATGGAATACTATTATGCTATAAGGAATGATAAACAGGATGATTTCAGAAAGAGCTGGAAACACCTACATGAACTGATGCAAATTTAAATGAACAGAACCAAGAAAACATTGTACCCAGGAACAACACTATTGTATAATGACCAACTGTTAAAAACTTAACTATTCATAACAATACAGTGATCCAGCACAATTCTGAAGGACTTATGACAAAAAATGCCATTCATCTCCAGAGAAAGAACTGTTAAAGTCAGATGCAGATCAAAGTATGCTATTTTTCACATTATTAATTTATTTAAACTTTTATTTTGGGATTTTGGTTTTATAAGAATATTCTCTTACAACAATGACCACCATAAGGGGGCAGCTGGGTAGCTCAGTGGATTGAGAGCCAGGCCTAGAATTAGGAGGTCCTGGGTTCAAATCTGGCCTCAGACACTTCCCAGCTGTGTGACACTGGGCAAGTCACTTAACCCCCATTGCCTAGCCCTTACCACTCTTCTGCCTTGGAACCAATACCCAGTATTGATTCCAAGATGAAAGGTAAGGGTTTAAAAAAAAAAAACAATGACCAACATAGAGTGTATTTTGCATAATAATACATGCATAACCCAGATGAAAAAGCTTACCATCTCTGAGAGGGGGGAGGGAAGAAAGAGAGGTAGACAATTTGAATCTTAAAATTTCATAAAATATGTTGAAAACTGTTATTACATGTGTGAGAGAGAGAGAGAACGAGAGAGAGAGAGAGAGAAACAGGTAAAAGTGTCTGCAAAAGTCTGGTGCAGTGAAAGGGAAAGTAAAAAATGAATCATGTAACCATGGAAAATTTTTCTAAAAAAATACAATATTTAAATCTTAAAAAAAAAAGTCTGGTGCAGGACTTTGCAGAAAATGGCTGGCACATGCATGAAACCAAAAGGAGAAGATTCTAGGGTATGAGGACCGTATAAAAGGAAACTCACGGAAACAGTTGAGGAGTGTTCCTGTCTCTTCAAGGAGTTTGGAGAGAGCACTTTCTGCCATTGGTCTATCCAAGAGAGAGGTTACCTGACTTTCCTTGGAAGCCATTTGGTTCCTGTTTTCTGTGATTCTGCAATCCAGACATCGAGTCATCAAGAGAGATATCCTATCCACCTTTCTTCACTATAGTCTTAAATCAAGTTCCTGAGATCTGGTGCCAACTAAGAAGAATCTTATCTTAGCCCTGTGACCTGTCTGAAATTTAGGCCGGAGCCAACTTGGCTCAGGTCAAGTTGGTGAATCCCCAGTGTATTGTACCTATCTACTACTGATAGACTAATTATTCAAAATAATAATTTGAGGACTAGATTAGATCAGGAAATTAGATAGTGGGGTCTAAATAGACAGAGAGTAAACTAGGAAGCTTCAAGATCCAGAAGAGGACTCTGTGAGGAATCTATAGATTTTAGGAAAAGATTAGAGGGGAAGATTAGGGTCACTTTTCCCTCTGGTTCTCTACCCTTCATGAGTTAATGAATAAACCAATTTACTGTTTATATCATCAAAAGAAGCAGTCAGATTGCACTGAACTTCATCAACCTGCAGGTGAGGCCTAACATCTGGGCCTACAGCCTATTAACACCTACTACTGGGATCAGCACTGGTCTAAACCTTTGAGCACAAACAATTTACTTATCTTAGCTTTAATTCACCCATTTCACATTAATTGGAAAAATAAAATATCCTTGAATTTTAAAAAAGAATATTGCATATGAAAAAATAGAAAATTTATGAAACTAAAGGTGACACCATGATGCATTCTCCTGTGGTAGAAAAGCCGCTAAACAACATTACTAATCTGTTAAGAATTAATGGAAGAATATTGAGGTAGCACAATGAATAGAACATCAGGCCTGAAGTCAGAAGGATCTGAGTTCAACTCTAGTCTCAGATTCTTTCTAGCTATGTGATGCTGAGCAAGTCACTTAACTCCAATTGCTGAGTCCTTGCCCCTCTTCTGTCTGAGAATTGATACTAAAACAGAAGATAAGAGGTATTTTTTAATTATGTAAAGAGAAGTTAGAAATATATTTCTCAAAATGAGATAATACCTCATTTAATAGCTATCATCTAATCACACATATAAAATAGTACCATAGTTAGAGTATAAAGTTTTCAATCCATCGTCCAAAGAATAAAGGGGGGAGGGGGAAGGGAGAAGGAAGAGAGAGAAAGGAAGGAGGGTGGGATAGACAGAAACAAAAAGATTTTGTATAACCCTTCAATTTAAATTATGATAACTAAGAATTGATTTTGTATGTTTTATGGAAAACATTGACACTTCATGCAAATAACACATTGGTACAATAGGATCATGTTCTACAACATTAAAAAATGATCCTAGTACACAGTTAAAGTAAACAAGCAGTCTAAGTAGAAAAAGTCTGATGGCAAAACTTCCACAAATGCCCTGAGTCATTATAGGTGGCAGGTCAAATCACTTTTACTCTTTATGCTTCATTTTCATCATTAAATGAGATATTTGTGAAGTTCTTAGCACAGTACCTAATATGTAGCAGTCACTGTATGAATGCTTATTCCTTTCCTCAACTTAATTTATAAAACAAGAACAGTAACCACTTAACTTTTCTCTTTGAAATGAAAAATACATACAACTAAATACTCATGAAATATTTTTTAATATGTAAAAGCAGCTGCTCCAGAGGTAAGTTCTTTCAGAGAAGGAAAAATATATATTTTTTGGTCTAATCCTGTGATTGCATTGGCACAGGGACTCCAGATAAACCTAACCAAGACAGATTAGAACCAGCTCTATATGCACAGTCTTAGAGAACTGCCTAATCCCCTGAGAGACTGAAGAACTTGCTCAGTTTCACAAAACCAGTGTGGGCCAGTAGCAGGACTTCAACCCATGTCCAACTCTCAGACCAGCTCTATATGCACTCTGCCATACTGCCTCTCCTCAAGAAAGAACAAAAACAGATTGAGAGTAGGAAACCCCTTTTCATAATTTTTTAGAAGCCATCTGATCATTCATTCATTCATATTCAATGTCATTTTACACTGAGAATAAAAAATGCTAACCTCTACATTTTGGCCTAACTCCAATTCTTTTTTTTTTTTTTTAAACCCTTGTACTTCGGTGTATTTTCTCATAGGTGGAAGAGTGGTAAGGGTGGGCAATGGGGGTCAAGTGACTTGCCCAGGGTCACACAGCTGGAAGTGGCTGAGGCCGGGTTTGAACCTAGGACCTCCTGTCTCTAGGCCTAACTCTCACTCCACTGAGCTACCCAGCTGCCCCCCTAACTCCAATTCTAATCATTATTTCATCTTTTTAAAAGTAGTTTTGTACACCACATAAAAAATGCAATCCTCACCCTTAGGAGAGTACAGTCTTAAACAAAAGGAATGAACAAGTCTTCAGAAATAAAAAGAACCTACTATAGATATGAGATGCATCCATTATATTTATGAAACTAAGAAACTCTTCGCACCAACTACAGCTCTTACCTTTCATGAGAATCAGAAGTAGATATGAGAGAAGTAAATAACCTAACATTCAATATTCAGGAAAACAAAAAAAAAGGTCAAATTTTTAAAATTCCTTTGTATAAATAGACATTTTCATGACAGAAAAGTCTACTTTCAGTATCATATATTTTATATGTTGGGTAAATCAGTTATGTTGCAGTTAAAGTCTAAAGCCATTCATGGGCAGTAACACATATACATAGGGTGCACTTTTCAAACATAAGAAATGTTTGAGACGATATCCACACACACATATACACAAAGATGCACATACATGTGGGTACACAAATGTTTCTGAGCAAGAAGTCCAATGTGATGGGAATGAAATGGACACCAAGTGGAACAAGAAAACAAATGTCAATCCTATAGATAACTCCTAGATCAAAACACACAATTTAAGTTCACATCATTATCAAATGCAAGACACTATACTGAGTGCTATAAGATGTAAGATTACCTTCTATCCTATTCGATTTTTTATGGCCTAACGTTTCAAACTATTTCTAGTTAAATAATTGCTTTCTATTAGCATAGACTTAAAAAAAAAAAAAAAAGAAGTAATTTAGGAGGCAGCTAGATGGTTCAGTGGACAGACAGCCAGACCTAGAGAATGGAGATCCTGGGTTCAAATCTGGCCTTACACACTTCCTCCTTGTGTGCCCTGGGCAAGTCACTTAACACCCACTGCCCAGCCCTTACCTCTCTTCTGTCATGGAACTAATATACAATATTTATTCTAAAATGGAAACTAAAGATTTTTTTAAAAAACAATGATTTGGGGAGAAACATAAAAATATTTTTAATTAAATACCAAAAAAAGTTTGGTTAAAGAAAATATAATTTTAACTATATTTTTATTGTTTTAACATCAGAGCTCAGATGTCATAGAATTGGGATAACTTCCTATTATTTAACTGTTCAGAAAACATATCCAAATAAATATCATTATCAATATCATGAAAACATATCCAAACAAATAACATAATAAATAAATATCATTAAGAAATTTTTACAAATAATAATAGATCATAGTTAATGTCATGGTCTTTATCATATGGCAAACTCAAAGATCTATATGCTATAAATTACATATAAAATGTAAATAAAATCATTATATTATCAGAATCTGTGTTTTGTCAGGCAAAATGATGTCCAATTTCAATTCTCATACTGGGGATTTCTGCCTCTAAAGAATAATTAAAGTTATTATCTCTCAACAATTCTCTATAGAGTCTGAGATTTCAAAATTGCTCAAGGATAGCAGATTGTTGGGGATGAAGCAGATGTGGGCAAAGAAGAACAATCTGGGGATAAACTCAAGGAAAAAGCAAAAACCAAAGAGGAATGTGTTGAAAAGAATATTCTAGAAGCCTTCAGATATAAATTTCTGAGTACAGAAAAAAAAATTTTTAATTGAATTTTCCTGGCTAGGAATTTAAATTAAAATCCACATTGCATTTTACTCAAGAAGGAATAGCATCAAATTAATAATATCAAATATAAGTAAAAGAGATAATTACTACAACAAATGCTAAAACAAACATGTTTCTCTTGCTGAATTCATTATATATTCAAATACAAATATATTATGATCTACATATTTCTTTTAGCCAAAATAACTACAAAAAAAACCCTTGCTACTAATTACAGTGTAAACTCTTTCAAGTACATTTTTGACAATTCACAAGTAACCACAGATTCCAGGTAGTTCCAGCTAGTGGTTACAAAATAGTTCCAATTACTGCTTAAAAGATAGTTCCTAGGGGCAGCTGGGTAGCTCAGTGGAGTGAGAGTCAGGCCTAGAGACAGGAGGTCCTAGGTTCAAACCCGGCCTCAGCCACTTCCCAGCTATGTGACCCTGGGCAAGTCACTTGACCCCCATTGCCCACCCTTACCAATCTTCCACCTATGAGACAATACACCGAAGTACAAGGGTTTAAAAAAAAAAAAAAAAAAAAAAAAAAAAAAAAAAAAAAAAAAAAAAAAGATAGTTCCTGGTTCCCTTTGGAACACCTTTTATGCCCTGAGAATCTCACACCAAATATAATTTTACCTGACACTATTAATAAGTAGTTATTTGCATATCTTGCTAGCACAAAAATCTTTACTTCACTTTTACAGTGACTGAGGTCTAATGATACTTACTACATACTTAATGACAGATGTGCTATAGTATATGGAGTTGGATGTTGAATCAGGGAGATCTGGAATCAAATCGAAACTCAAGACACATTAACTAAATAACCTTGGACCAGCCATTTAATTAACCTTTAGATATTCTAGACAAATCTCTAAGACTCTAAGTTTCAGAGGAAAAGTCACCCTGACTTGATAAAGGTAGTTTCCTCATTGACACTTCCTTCTATCAATGAAATCATAGGACTAGTTACATTACATACCAAATGATAATCTGACCTAAAAATCTCAGAGAGCTACTTTAAAAAGTAATTCTAATGAAGGACTGCAGGAGAGGAAACATATAAGAAAAACAACTGCTTGAACGCATGGGTTGGGGTGGACATGATTGGGGATGTAGACTCGAAACTACCACACCAATGCAACTATCAACAATTTGGAAATAGGTCTTGATCAAGGACACATGACAAAACCAGTGGAAATGTGCGTTGGCCATGGGTGGGGGGAGTGCGGGGGGTGGAGGGGAAAGTAGGGGCATGAATCATGTAACCATGTTAAAAATGAATATTAATAAATGTTTAAATTTTTAAAAAAAAGTAATTCTAATACTGAAAGCATCCCAATGAAATAACTGAAAAATAAGTACAATACACCCCCCCTTCAATCCAAAAGATGGCTTCTTGAAATATCTGTATTTATTGTTGACAAGGGTATGGGGAAAGAGACATTATGAAGCACTGTTGGTGAAACTATAAATTAGTCAAGTCTTGGGACCTTCTGACCCAATGATACAACTACTATGATTATATCCCCAAAGGGTAAAGAAAGGGGAGGAAAAAAGGGCTCCTATGTATAAAAATATCTATAAGTTCTTTATCTTATGGCAAAAACAAACAAAAAACCCAGAAACTAGGAGAGAATCCGTCTATGGGAAAATAGATAATTTTTCCCTCTAGGTGCACTGGTTGGATTCAACTACTCAATGACAACTCCTACCTTACCTTCCCCACTGCTAATCCCCAACAAAGTTCATATCCAGGAAACTCATCATGACAGAAATTGCATGAGCTTTGATACTCCTCACTTTCTTTCCCCCTTCTGATTGGAGGGCTGAAAGAGGGAGGAAAAAACCTCTCTCAAAGAGAATTCATCCATCAACCAAAACATTCATAGGTGCCTACATTTGATTCTGATTATTTTTTCCATTTCATACAGTTTCAACACCAACATATTACTATGGGACTGACCATCAGGTTCCTTCTCTCCCTCTTCTGATTCATCTACTTGTCTTAACCTGTACCTCTGAGTTATCTGTTCAAGCAGCAGAAGAGATTGAGAGAACATGGGGCAATAAAAAGAGACATTTGGCACAAAAATGACCACTCTACATTTTAACGTAAAAGGTTTCATTTTGAAATACTATCTGTTCATGAAAATGTTTCCAACATCAGTGGAAGAGTTTTTCTAAGTGTTAGTATTATTTGGTTTCTTGAAACAAACTTTCTGTACATTTTAAATAGCCTGAATGATTCTCAACATTTGAGAACTAGAGATTTCTAAAAAAAAGTTGGTATACATATGAGAAATTCAGATCTTTAACTGTAATATATTAGTTTGTATCTGTCTTAATTACTTTTGCTGTTGGACCACTTTGGCTTTATTCTGAGAATAATCATCTCTTCCTATGTTGCTTGGTTCTTCTATTATAGTACTGATTGCTAAACAATTGCCAGAGCAAGGTTGAATTCATGTGGATACTGTTTCACATTGGAAAATGAAGAATTGTATATGTCACCCTAGTCTCTTCTAGTTACATAAAATGTACTGCAATGCTCAAAGATAAGTAGACACCTATGAATGTGTGTGGATGATATGAATTATTGCACATTAAAAAAAGTAAACAAACAAGTAAATATAAAGAAATAAGAAAATGGAGACAATTCTTTAGAAGAAAAAAGAAAATAGTTAATAACAAAGAAGATGAAGCAAAATAATTCTACAATATTATAACTCAAGTATAGAGATTCTTGAAAATCACTATCATGCACTAAAAGGAATAATAACCTAATGACTCTGTCATTTATAAAACATTTTAAATATATTACTTCATTTGAACCTCACAATTTTCCTTTTAGGTCAATACTATAAACATTGTTAGCATTCCAATTTTTTAGATGAGTAAACTAAAGTTTCAAAAGGCAAAATGACATCAGTCTAAGTGACTTCCCATTGGACAGTGTCAAAAACCAAATTTGAATATGTCTTCCTGATCCTAAGTCCAGCAGCACTCTATCAGTCAGTCAACAAAGAAAAACTCAATAATGGGTCTATTATGAGGGCCAAGTACTGGGTTAGGACCTGGGGACAAAAATTTTAAAGGGAGATGATCCTCAATCCTACTATAGAAATATGTACTGTTACAGGTAAGTAAATATAAGATATATACTCAAAAAAGCATCTATTTATCCTTGAGGAGGGAAAGGAGAAGGTACAAAGGAACTTAGGAAATTAAAAAAGGAATGGTTCTTAGTAAGTTTTTAGGTATTTTATAAATATATATTTAAAATATGGCCGCCAAGAATCAACAATTCAGATTGATTCCATAATTAAAATAGACCCAAGTCAGCATCCAGTTTAAGGCAGTTTATTTACAATTAGGAAGGTAAAAGGTAGGTAAATAGAGAGAGGGAGAGGCCAGTCCAGGCCTGGAGAGGCCTGGACGGAGAGAGAGGCTTAAAAACTAATTAAACTAGGTTACAAGCCACAAGACTTTAGAAATCAGAGAGCCTATAAGCCTACTTAAGGTAGAGGTTGGAAACTCCAAGGCAGGCCCAAGGAAGTCAGCCTAACTTACCCACATGACAATTCAGAGTAGAAGCATTCTGAGGTCTCAGCCAAGTACCTTCAGCCCCAAGTCCAAAGCCAGAACTCCCAAACTAACTATACCAGGTTGTAACCCATACTTATTGTCACCTGTGATTAAATTATCTCCACTCCCCCTGAGGGAGGTGGGGATGATATAATCTAGACGCCTAGGGTAAATAGATTTTTGACTATGAATGGGCTAGAGCTAATTCTATTTACAAAAAAGTAACACAGTTAACACTGAAGGAAGTTAAGAATTCAAAGAGACAGAGGTGAGGAGTCAGAGCATTCCAGACAAGAGGGGATAGCCTTGAGACAAAAGATATAATGTAATGTATGCAGACTGAAAAGAAATCCAGTTGAACTGGAAACAGAAAGCACAAGAGAGAGAGTAAATTAACTGGAAAGCTAAAACCAAAATGAAGGGCTTTAAATGCCAAATTGATAAGTTTGCTAAAGTAAAGGTAATAAAGAACTACAGGAAACTTCTTGAACAGGAGAGTAATCTGCTCAGACATAAGCTTTAAGACCAATCAATTTGAATATTAGAGAGGGTGTATTAGAGGTGAGACTGAATTTAGGAAGATAAAGAGGCTATTGCAATAGTCCAGAAGACTGATGTTTGTAGTATGAATAGAGGCGATAGCTGAAATCATAAGATATAAATGAGATCTCTGACAGATTGCCATCCATATCTGGTCTATTGTCAAGACCTGTAGATTTTACCTTCCTAACATCTCTCTGCTATGTCACCTTCTCTTTTTTAACACAGTCACCACACTGGTGAAGGCTCTAATCATCTCATACTATTGCAATAGCCAATAGGTTGGTCTCCCTATCACAAGTTTCTCCCCACTCCAGTCCATCTTCCACTCAGCTGGCAAAGTAATCTTTCTAAACATACGTCTGGCCATAACACTCCACTACTCAATAAATTCCAATGGTTCTATATCAACTCCAAGATCAAATATAAAATCATAACCTGCTCCCTCCCATCTTTCCAATCCTTTTTGCACCCTCTAACTCCCACATATTCTGAGATCAAATGATACTGGCCGCCTGATTATTTCTCTAACAAAACACACCGTCTTCAAATTTTAAGTATTTTCAATTGGTTCTCCCCATCTCTGACTACTGTCTTTCTACCAGTTGAAATCCTTTCTTCTACAGGAAGCCTTTTCTGATTGCCCTTGATTCTAGTGCTTTTTCTCTTCTAATTATTTCTAATTTCTACTGTACATAACTTGTCTGTACAAAGTTGTTTGCATGTTGTCTACCCTATTAGATTGTGAGCTCCATGAGAAGAGGTACTATTTTTTACCTTTCTTTGCTTCCCCAGCACTTAGTACAAGTGCCTGGCACATAGTAACTGCTTAATAAATACTTACTAAAAGTTAAGAAAATATATTTCATTTCAAACTCAGAAATCAAAGAACACAATCATTCCTCTCCACTGATAAGGTAAATAAGAAACAAAGTAAGGGTGTAGTCTATATGTTCCCAGATCAACATTGTGGACAAAGTAGGGGCATAAAAAGAATTTTTAAAATGAATTGGGCACCACTGTATTCATATAACAGATAGATCTCAATATGTTTCACTCTTAGAGCATTATGTACCAATCTTGGCTAGATACAAATTCTACTATTTATTGGTCCCTTTACTCTCTGAATCTCTTTTTATTGGCACCAAGATTCTAAAGTTCTCAACATAAAAGAGAATGATTAATATGCTCACTCTCAAGGACAAAGAGTGATGATAGAGACTATAAACAATTAAGTGAGATTCATTTTTATTTCATATGAAACTCCAGATTTATCTAAAATTTTTCAGCTTCTGCAAAGAATTATGTTAAGTAATTTACTCACCAAACTTTTCAGTGTCACTTTTTAAAAATCCAATTGAACTTTCCAAGACAGTTCTGGGCACAAATAATTTATATATCTAAATGTAGGATTTAAATTAATGTCCAATACTTCAAGTATTATATTTTATAAAGTTTATTATCTAATAAAATAGAACCATGTGACTAAGTTTTTCTACCTGCTCAAAAAGTCAGCTCCACCAAAGCTGCGACAGGAAGACAAAAGAGCAAGAGACAGAACTCCATAGAATTTATATCCTGCTACATCAGCACGTAACAATAGGAAGAGAGTAGAGTGCTGGGAATCTTAGGTTTTTTTAGGGTAACAGATTCTAATTGTACAGACCCCTGAGATCCTTTGGGAGGCGAGGCTCCCTAATAGATCATGTAAACATAACATTGCAATAATTTGGGGATAAAAGGGAAAGAGAACAAAAGAATACATAAAGAATTTCCAGCACACTAGAGCAACTCAGCCTTCCTGGGAAGGTCTGTTTCAAATATTGTTAATCACTCCAACAGCTATAAAAATTGGAAAAAAGAACTCCTGGATTCATTGTTCACATGTAAAGAGAGTACCTTCTATTGAAACTGATTGACTGTATCCTGACACATACATTGGAGATAAAAGTCCATAGGCAAGCTGCACACTGAATTTCTAAAATTTTATTTTATTATTGCTTTTCTTTTTATTTTAATAAAATATTTGTTTTTCTTCCCTTTTTCTTATTTCTTATACCTAAAGTATATATAATCAATATTAATCTTTTGATTTTGCAGTAATATAAGTTTAAAATATATTTGTTCTAATATTAATGCATACCCAAAAGCTTTAGACTATGGAAACCTGCCATTTATTGATAAATGTTAATGGGACTGTGATTAATGATTGTGTCTGATTCCAGGAGAAGGGAATAAAAGAGCCATTATACAGGCCAAGAAGGACAAGGTCAAAACCAACTAATCCCAGTGGGATTGATGAGATTCTACACCAAGACAGAGAACTTGTTTGAGGTTCAAGGTTGTGGTTGTTTGACATATGTTAGAAGCAGGTCTTTCCCATGTCACATTTAGACAAGTACCGAAGTTTGGCTATCATCCTGGCTCCACTATCCCTAAGAGTGAAGGTAAAATCAGACTAGGGAAACACACTTCCCTTTTACACAGAAAATCTAGTCCTTTTTTTCTCTCTTATAGTATGGCAACTTCCTATAGTCCTGGATGATAACAGGTAACTGCAATGTTACTGCATTTTGTCCTACAGACTTGTGGGATAGAATTTACTTTAACTGGACCCTAATACTAGAGAGCCTGTATGAATTTATTCTTGTTTACTCAGAAATTTTTATATACATAGATTCTTGATATTTTTATTCTGATTTTGAATTTTTTTTTCTTTCTGTTTAATTTTTTCTTCTATTTGTTTTTCTTTTTTATGGTTTTGGCTTTTCTTTTGATCATTGACTCATACACCCCATATCTCAACCATGTATCCTGAGTTGATCCAGGTGTTGGTCAACACCCTCAGAAGAGATTGTACATATTTTTATAAAACCCACAATTTAAAATTTTAAATCAGAAAAATTTCAGGGAAAGAAGCTTGCCAAATCCTTGAATCTAGAAAAGGAACTGTGTGGAGAAAGATGCCTACAGAAACCTACACTGCATCAGAAGATCCAGAATGAACTTTGGGATGCAATTGATTGAACTGAAGAGGGTTGAACACACTTATTTTGAATATAAACTCTTATGCCAAAGAATTGGCTTTTTTGTCAATTTGCCTAGCAAACATTGGTTTTGCTCTCTTTCTTCTGTTTCCCTCTTATCTCTAACTATTGTAGTTTCCCCTTAAAAGGTGCAGTGCTATATGCACCTATAGTTAGAAGATTTTTAGGGGTACAAGATGATTATGTTAAATGATCCATTGGGGAGACTAGTCTCCCAAAGGATCACAGGGGTGGATTATGAAGATGGAATTAACTCTCCCTTGTCCACTTTTAGGTTTAATCATCAGAAGCATATACACCCCTCTCTATGCTCATTGAATGGGGAGAGGACTTTAAACCACGTGTGCTAAAAGTGGGTGACAAATCAAAAATGACTGACTGCCCCCGGGCAGTCCTAAGAAAACTCTAAGAATGTGATTGGTTCACATAAAGTGGAGGAAGGCACAGGAAGTAACACAAAGAAGCATCTTTAAAGCAATTGTAATTTCCTGTGAAGGGGGAGTTTTTCAGAGTTCGAGTTCCAGTTGGAGTTCAAGTTGGAGGATGGTGAAGGATTTGTTTCATGGACCTAAGACCCTGACATTGATGAGGCAGCTCTTGGACCTTTTCCTGTAGGACTATGATGTGGGTGAGTGAAAAGGCTGACTCCTTTCCTTTCCTGGCTTTCCGGAGGGACTAGCCTCCAGAGAGGCCCGTCTTGGAAGAGGCTTTAAGGCTGGAGCCCTTGCTTTATTATTCATCACTGGGCCCTCGGCTAAAGGCTGAGGGCCCTCTGGCTGAGGAATAATTAGCTGGAGCAAAATACTTAGTGTATTAAGTTAAGATACCTTACTCTATCTTCTTCCATGTTTCCTTTATTTTCACTCTCCTTTTGTAAATAAACTACCATAAAAAGTCATTCTGACTTGAGAAATTAATTTTGGCAACCACATTTCTCATAAATTTAGTCCAACCTTTAATTTTTAACCCTTACACTCAGAGATATTCAGTTACCACTAACCTATTCTTTAAAATTCACAATAGGCAGAAATGAAAAATCTAATCATTCAATAGACAAAACTTCCCCAAATACTGTCATAATACAACATTGAGAAGTTGTACTTAAAAATTTTCTAATAGGGTTTTTAATATCTTGATGTCAGTGACCACACTAATGCCAAAAACAAAATAACAGAGATAGCTAAACATTCATAAATTTAGAATATAAGAAACATTCATAGGATAGCAAAAAGATAAGTAGTATATGTTTTGTGAAGTTGAACTGAAGAATGTTGGAAGTTGCATACTGACTTCCAATATGGGAAGGGGATTCTTTTCCAATGGCAGGGTAAGGGAATAATACAAAAGATGTAATATTCAAGACTATTTTATGGGAAGGAGGAAGATTTGTGAGCTGAGGGAAAGCTATAAGTTAATAATAAATATATAGTATGTGATAGTGTTTAGAGTTTAAATTATGAAATGAAATGAAAAGTGTTATCATTGAAGAGCCTTGACAGATTAAAAGGACCATGGGTGTTCTGTGTGGAATCTTTAAAAAGACATTATGAGAGGGGACAGCCGGGAGAGGTGAATCTAGGCAATATGGCGGCAATCAAGAGGAAGCAGCATGGAGGAGGAGGTCCCGAGGCGAAGAAGCCGAAAGGGAAGGGGAAAGAGGCCAGAGCTCCGGTCAAACCGCTCCCTCTGGCCCCAGGGAAGGCAGAGGAGGAAGAGGAGTACCGCATCCTAGGCCCCAAATCCAAGGGTAAATGGAAGAATAAGGAATAAGTTCTTATCTTCTCATCAAGGGGAATAAATTTCAGATCAAGACACTTAATGCAAGATTTAAGAACATTGATGCCTCATTCTAAAGCAGATAACAAAATGGACCCGAAGGACAAATTGTTTGTAATTAATGAGGTTTTTGAAATAAAAAACTGCAATAAATGTATCTATTTTGAAGCTAAGAAAAAGCAGGATCTCTATATGTGGCTTTCAGATTCACCACAAGGACTTTCAGCTAAGTTCTTAGTTCAGAATATTCATACTTTGGCAGAGTTAAAGATGACTGGAAACTGTTTAAGAGGTTCACGTCCTCTTCTGTCTTTTGATCCTACTTTTGATGAATCTCCACATTATTCTTTGATAAAAGAACTCCTTATTCAGATTTTTTGTACTCCTCAATATCATCCCAAGAGCCAACCATTTGTTGACCATGTGTTTACCTTCACCATTATGGACAATAGGATCTGGTTTTGTAACTATCAGATCATAAAGGAAGATGCAGCTCTTGTAGAAATTGGACCTCGTCTTGTCTTGAATCTCATAAAGATTTTCCAAGGCAGCTTTGGAGGACCAACTTTATATGAAAATCCACATTATCAGTCACCAAAGATGCATCGACATATAGTGAGAATGGACACAGCTGCAAAATACAGGGAGAGACAACAAGTCAAAGATGTACAGAGGCTCAAGAAGAAAGAAGATAAAACTATTATTCCAGAAGATCCTACTGATGATGTTTTTAAGACACCAGCTGAAGAAAAGCCAGTGGAAATACTCTTTGTGAAACCAGAGCCCAAAGTCAGTTTGAAAACAAAAAAGAAAAAGTACGCAAAAGACAAAGAAAAATGAAGCAGAAGGTTTTGAAGGCTAAGAAAACAGAGTGAATCTAGAAACAAATAATGTTCCATTATTTTTTATTTATTTTGCACTCAGTATGTAAATACTCTTTTGTTATCTAGGACTTTGGTACTACACAGGCTTAGAGGAAAGGAAAGAGATACAAATCTAGTGCCCAAAGGGTTTGATGGAAGATCTTTTTGGTCATCTTATTGTTTTTGTTTTTTTTTTTTTTCAATAAAATAAAATGCCACAAGGAAAAAAAAAAGATATTATGAGGGGAACAGCTGGGTGGCTCAGTGGATTGAGAACCATACCTAGAAGAGACAAGAGGTCCTAGGTTCAAATCAAGCCTCAGACACCTCCTGGCTGTGTGACCCTGGGCAAGTCACTTAACTCTCATTGCCTAGCCCTTACCACTGCCTTCAATCAATATGTAGAGTTGATTCTAAGATGGAAGATAAGGGTTTTAAAAAAAAAAAGATGTTATGAAAACAGAGGGAGTGATAAGAGAAAGGAATTAACTTTGGAGATAGAATTAAGAATCCACAAGAAAAGTACCTAGGAGTCACCCTTAGTTCTTCCCTCTTCTCCTTAACCATTTACGCCATCAGTTTTCAAGTCTTTTATAAATTCTCTTATATCAATCCCCTTTCTCTTTTCTCACATGGTCACCACAATAGTTCAGGCCCCCTTGTAATACTAGTAAATCTACCTTTGTCTCATCTCTTGCCTCTACAAACTATCCATCACTGGAACTGGCACTAAACGGAACAGGGAGAAGAATTTACTCTACCAATGAAGGCTGACATCTATCGTGCAACTTATAGTCTTTCAGAGCTACCTATAGCACCAAGGAGGAGCATAAATTAACTAGTCACAAGGTCAGTATATGTCAGTTATGACTTGAAACTAAGTCTCCCTAACTCCATGGCCATTTCTGTAACCTGTATAGTTGGAAAATCTTGAACCCCTGAAACTACATTACCCAAACTGCCTTTCTGTATTACCCACAATTCCTTTTCCTTTCTGTTTATGTGCATGGTTACTCGGTCTGTATATAATGTGGGTTCGCTCTGCCACACTCCCGCTTGCACGTGAATTGAGTAGTGACGGGTCCTCGGTCCTCATGGTCCTAGCTTCTCTCTTCCATATGAGGTGAGTGGGAAAGGTTCCCTGTGTTCTCTATTTCTCTAATTTAATATTAATAAATCCTTATGAATATCATACTTTGGAGGCATTGAATATTAATTTTAAAATCTACAAACCACAGCTCAAATCTCTATATAGTTGACAAATTGCTGTTTCTAAAACACAGGTCTGAACATGTCACTCCTCTGCTCAAAAAAGCTTCTATGCTACCTACCGCCTCTAAATCAAGGTTCTTAACATTTTTTTTTAAACCCTTAACTTCTATGTATTGGCTCATAGGTGGAAGAGTGGTAAGGGTGGGCAATGGGGGTCAAGTGACTTGCCCAGGGTCACACAGCTGGGAAGTGTCTGAGGCCGGATTTGAACCCAGGACCTCCTGTCTCTAGGCCTGGCTCTCAATCCACTGAGCTACCCAGCTGCCCCCTCTTAACATTTTTTGAGTTGAGTCTTTCAATAGTTTGATGAAGTTTATGGATCCCTTCTCAAAATAATATTTTTAAATGTATAAAATAAAGAGCACAAAGGAAACCAATTATAATGAAATACAACTATCAAAAAAAATTTTTAAAGCAAGCTCATGGACCTTAGGTTAGGAATTCTGTCCTCAGGTAAGCCGCAAACTGCCTATATGGTATTTTAAAACCTTCACAATCTAGCTACAACCTATATATTTCCAGACTAATTTCATATTACCCACCCCCTCATCCACACTATATTTCATCTAAATTGGACTGCTTTCTGTGCCTCCATACACAACATTCTACTACTGACTCCATCATTTTTTTTTTTTGCAAAAGTTATTCTCTCATGCCAGAAATGTTCTTGCTTTTCTAAGAATCCTTTTTCCTTTCAAGGTTTGGTTTAATTGTCATCTACTAAGCAAAGCTTTTCCTAATCCTCTCATTTACTAGAGCTTAACCTCACCTCCACTGAAATCACTTTGTTTTTATATAAATTATATATTTACATATGTGTACATGTTCTTAACCTTAGGAGAATGTCAGTTCCTTGAAAGCAAAGTCTGTTTTCATTTTTTCTTTTAAATTTGTGCTTGGCTGAGAATTGGTACCTAATAAATGACTACTAACTTGAATTGAGTTATGAGGCTTTATAATAATAAATCAAGCAAGAATGGTTATAATTTGTGAAATCCTAAGGGTTTTAAGGAACACTTAGCTCATTTTTATGTCTGATTGTTTTTGTTGATGCTTAAGTCTATAATTTTGAAAAATGTTAAAAAACACACGCAAAAACAACTAAGGTCTATCTACATCAAGTCTGTAGCGATTCAGAAGACACACATTTGAGAAATGTTCCTTGGGAAAAGCATAGTGTGCTATTAAAATTGTCCATAAAATCAATGTGTAAGAGTAGCATAGACTGAAATTTACAAAAATAATAGCTATGTTCACTTCATATTAATATTTGTTGAGATTGTTTTTGATCCTTTTATTAAGTATATTTTCAAAATTCGTATTTTTACATTTTTAAATAGCCTTTGGGCATGTGGGAATGAATAAAAATGGTTGAAATGACATAAAAGGGGTTAGGATTCCTGAAGCTGAATATAAATGACTTTTAAAATATGTACCCATCAAACAATGAAAAAAATCTAGCATAAAAACAATAAAAGTTATTAAAAGACTGTTAAAAGAAAAGCCTGTATTAACCTAAGAATGCATTTATGATTATAAAAATCAGCTCAAAGAGAATTAGGGAACAGTTGGGGGGGCATGGGGAATAAAAATTCTAATTTCAAAAAGGCAATTTGAGTTTAGAAGAAAGATTAATCAGCAATAAACATTTATTAAATATGTACAACCTACATATTTAATGCAGCTTCTCAGTTACAGGAGTGGAGCAAAATAAGGGAGGAGACAACATGGATCAAATAACATCAGAAAACTTACGTGGGAATTTATAAAAATCAAAAAATAATCATTAATTAAGCACTTAATCATTACTGTGCAAAGGTTTACTGTAAGCACTAAAGATACAAAAGCAAAAAAAAACAACAAAAACTGTGGTTTGTCTAAAGAAATATACATTATACCAAATGCAAATAAACTTGGTACATATAAGATACATTCACAGAAAATAAAAATAAATCTGAAGGGGAAAGCATTATCTAGTAGGACCAAAAAAGATCTCCTTCAGAAGGTGGAAGGAAATAACACACTAAAAGGCAAATGTGAAAGGGTAGAACATTCCAGGCATAAGATCAGGCAGTGTGAAGGGCCTTAAGACAACAAAAAGAAAGCAGCGTCACAAAATCTTAGAGATGTAGCTCAAATACCATATTCTATATGAAGCTTTTCCTGATTTACCAGCTGCTAATGCTTTCTCTTCCAAACTGCCTTATTAACAGCTTTATGTTAATTCTATATTTACATGTGTGTGTATATATATATACACATATTACATATAGGTATACATAGGTTTATATGTACATATGCACATATATACATACACATTCACACACACACACACACACACACATAGACACTTGTTTTCTCCATCTTGGAGTAAACTTCTCATGAATAGGAATTGTTTCAATCTTCTAATTTATGCCTCTAGCATGTCCCTATTACTAATGATAAGGCTCCCCGTATTTTAGCTGGGATGGCGTTGGGGAATTAAATAAAGCCTGTTACAGAAACTGTAATCAATACCATTCTAACATGTTGGTGTACCTTCCAGGGCCTATGCCATGGTGGTACAGTCTTCTAGATCCAAGAGTAACCTCTATACTGTGATGCAGAATTATATGGCCTGCCTCATTCAACCCATACATAATAGTTAAAGAGCAGTTAAAGTTACTAAGGAAAAACTCAATGTTGCAAGGAAATTATTACTCAAACCATTAAAATAACAAAAATAAATATGAGACATTAAAGACTTAAATTGAGTATTTGAATTGAATAGATATAAAGAGAACTTAAAGAAGAAATATACTTTTTTTCAAATATATACAAAACACTAATAAAAATTTATCACATTCTTAGTCATACAGATAAGCTAGACAAATTTAGAAAAGCAAGTATTTAAACTCACATCGAAAGACTATAAAATAATAAAATTATAATTTAATAATATGATCAAAAGGTATAAGACTAAAAAAAGAAATTTTACTGAACACCTAAGTCATGAATTATAGAATAATGATTAATTAAAAGATGATGACAAAAATTGTATGAAAAACTTTATAATGGACATCCAAAACAATACTAAAAGGCAAATTTATGGCACTCTAAATATCTATATATATAAAATATAAATTAAAAAAGGATATGGAAGTGATATAAAAGGGAGGTGGAACCAAAATGGCAGAGTGATAGAAAGCAATGCAATTAACTCCTCCAAAAATATTTTTTAAAATGCAGTAGACCAGTGATGGGCAAACTTTTTAAAGAGGGGGCCAAAGGAAAGGAAATGCCCATCTGTCAGTCTGTTTCTAAGGTAACTCTTTCGAAGTTTCATTGTATTGTATCTTACTCATTGTATTTGTCAGATTAGGAATAATGTTGTGTGGCCAGATAGAACATTTCAGGTCCCCCCATCTGGCCCCCAGGCCATAGTTTGCCCATCACTGCACTAGACCAACTCCTGATGTAAGAAAAAAAAAATCAAGTCCTTTGTCTGGCTGAGCCAAGCATAGAGAAGACCAACAAAGAGGTCTAAGGACATTAAGGACCCATGGGTTGGGCAGTACGGGGAACATGTCAACTCTCAGCTGGGGAGAGATTGTATCAGCACTGGGGAAGGAGGGCCTAAGACCCATGTTGGTGAACTTATGGCATGCTTGCAAGGAGGGGGATGCTCCCTTCCCCCTCTCCATGCATACTTGAAGACATTTATCACATCACCCACCCATCTGCCCAGCAGCCCAATGGGAGCACTTCCTTCCTCCCCTGTCTAGGGAAAGGCAGGGGAAGGGGGTGCTCACATGCAGCACGAGGGTTGCAGTTTGGGTACTTGGTCTCTAAAAGGTTCACCATCACTGTCCTAGACTCATACCTGGGCATCCCAAGGCCCGTAACAGGGCACTACAATGGGGAGAGATGCAAACCGGCAGCTTTGTCATCCTGTTTCAGGTCACAGATCCAAGGCAGAATGAGAAGAGGTCCTAACCAAGGGAGTAAGTTCAAAAGCCAGCTACAGAAGCAGTTAGGTGACACAACGGATAGGGTACTAGGCCTAGAATCAGGAAGATTCATCTTCCTGAATTCAAATCTGGTCTCAGACATTTTCTACCTGTGTGACCCTGGGTAAGCCATTTAACCCTAACTGCCTAGCCCTTGCTACAATTCTGCCTAAGAATTGATACTTATATATAGATATATGAAGAGAACTTAATAAACAAAAAATAATCCTTTTTTAAAAATATACAAAAACATTCACAAAAATGGATCACATTCTTAGTCATACAGATAAGCTAAACAAATTTAAAAAGGCAGATATTTAAACAATTACATGCATACACACACATACTTGGTATCAATTCTAAGAAAGAAAGAGTTTAAAAATAAACCAAAAGAAAAAGCTAGACAAAGAATCAAATAGCTATTCCAGCCTGTAGAGGAATCCTGATGAACAAGGAGCCTATGATTCTGCCACTTTTGTTGGCTGACAGGAGCAGAGTCTAATAGCAATCTATACTCTTGCTCAGACCCAACTCAGGTCAGGAACTTGTAGAACTAAGACTAGAAGGGAAACAATCAGACTTTACCATGAATCAGATCATTCTGAGCAGTGAAAGTTGGCAGTTTCCTAGCATGACTCCAAGATTCTGGAATAAAAACACTCACTATCCCAAGAAAGCAGCCATAGGACCATCCCAGACCTTCCCTCCAGAATTGTGATGAGTCACAACCCTAAAATTGAATCAAAAGTCAGGAAGTAGGTTGGAAGAATGAGCAAACAAAAAAAAGAAGCCCATCATAAAGAGCTACTATGGTAGCAACAGAATGACTCCAAAATACCTATGATCAAAACCTAAGAGAAAAAAAAAACACCTTGGACTCATATCAACTAAAATTTCTTGAAGAGCCAAAGAAAGAGTATATTTTCCCTTTTTTTTTTTTTGAGAGTCAAAAAGTTGTTTTTTTAATTAAATGAAAGAACTTAAGGAAAAAATATTAGAAAAGAAATTAAAACTATGGAAGAAAGAACTAAAAAGGGAATTAACAGTTTGGCATAGAAGATACAAAATCTGGCCCAAGCAATGAACTCCTGAAAATTTGAATAGACCTAACAGAAGTCAATGATTTGATGAGGCCATAAGGACTATAAAAATGAAGTCAAAATGGGGGAAGGAAGGAACAAACAGAAGACAGCAAACCAATTGACATGGAAAAGAGCAAAGATAAGAATCATTAGATTATCTGAACATAATGACCAAAACACAGGAGCTAGAAATTATATTTCAAGACATTTTAAAAGAAAATGGCCCAGAGCTCTCAGAATCAAAGAGTAAGGTGGAAAGACACTGGTCACCCCCTGAAACTCCAAGGTGAAAGCTCCTAGAACCATTATAGCTAAAATCTGGAATTTCCTGGTAAAAAAAAAATCACTCAAAAAATAAGGAGCCACTGTCAAGATCACATATGATTTAGCAGCCACTATATATAAAGGTGCAAAGAATGTGGAATATGATATACCAGGAAGCAATGGATATAGACTTATAGCAAAGAATAATTTACCCAACAAAATTGAGTATAAATCTACAGACAAAAAAGAAAAATTGATCTTTAATAAAATAAAGGACTTCGAAAGTATTCCTAATTATTTTATTTTATTTTGATTTAATTTTATTTTATTTAATCCTTAGCTTCTGTCTTGGAATCAATACTGTGTACTTGCCCAGGACCTCACAACTATGAGTGTCTGAAGCCAGATTTGAACCTAGGACTTCTCATCTCTGGTTCTCAATCCACTGAGCCACCTAGCTGTCTGCCCCTCCCCTCCAAAAAAAGTGTTCCTAATGAAAAAAACTAAGCTGTGGAAAAAGTTTGAAGTGCAAACACAGCAGTGAAGGAAAATATTAAAAAGGTAAATATTAACAAACAAAAAAGGACTAAAAAAGGGAAAACTGCTTACATTCAAATGTGAGGATATTATATTTGTCCATGTTGGACTCCTATCATCATCAGAAGTCATGGAGAGAATACATTGGGAGAAGAGAGAAGGAAAGGAAGGTTAAGGAAAATTATCTCACATAATCAAAGTGGGCAAATAAAATCTATGGGAACAAGGAAGGGGAGGGAAGGAGTGACTGACACTTGAACCTCACTGTCATATGAACCAATAAAATGAAGGAAGAATATACACAAACACATTCATATATACATACATATATATAAACACACATTCATATTTTTATATAAACACACAGATGTTCACATAATAGAGTTCCATACAGAAATACATTTCATTCAACACCAAAATAAAAATGAAACATGTTACCTGCTTTCTAAAGGAGAAGCAAGAATAAGAAGTATAGCATTAGACAAATTAGGGTATGGGTTGCAATGTGGAAATTTATTTTGGTTGGCATATACATGTTTGTAACACTCTTTTGTGTGTATTCTCAGTGGAGGTAAGGTAGGGGAGAATAAAAAGGCAGATCTTTGGTGATTAAAAACAAATTTTTTTAAGAAATAAAAAAGGTAATATAAAACACCAAAGCAAAGTAGAAAATGTAGATCATCAAAAATCAGGCCATAAAATAATTAAACAGAGAACAAAATAAATAAGCACATAATGCCATATACTTGGAGGTTAGCAAATAAAATTTATTACATTATTAGCAAATTTAAATCAAAAAATGAAAAAGAAAATTCAAAATAAATTGTAACTGAACAAAATATTTTTAAATTATCAGATTATTATGAGGTTTTCCTCTAAGAAATTTGAAAATTTAAATAAAATGGAAAATTACATGTAATTGGTAAAAAAAAAAATTTTAAGCAAACGAAGTGGATAAATAAAATATAAGCTATCTAAAATAATTTTTAAGTAGATCATTTAAACAGGCCAATCTTAGAATAAAATTAATGATCTTCCTTGAAAAAGGGAAATTGATATATTTATAAGAGAATCATTCTGAGCTTTTAACAAGCAACCTTTCTCTATATATGCACCGTTTCCAAATATAAAGTTTTTGTAATCTACTCACTCTATAAACAAAAGTGATTTTGATCCAAACTTATGAAGGTAAGACTTAAAAAGAAAAACTACATACAAATCAGAATCATTCATTCTAAAAAGATCTGTGATTTCATGAATATAGGTACAATACAGTTTGTAACACAAAGCCATCTCCATCTCATCCTGGACAATTTTTGTACAGATTCTCTTATGGAGGTTACAAAAGGGTCTTCTCAACATACTGAAGGACTTTCCTGTAGATCTTTTTACACTGTAGAGAAAAGTGCAGTTCTCTGGCTGCCCAAACTATTAAATCAAAAACCACTTTCCCCCATCATGTTTTTCTCTAATATCCCATAATCTACATTTGAGCCTAAGTCATCATTGACAATATCCTAGGCAGGGGCAGCTGAGTAGCTCAGTGAATTGAGAGCCACGTCTACAGATGGGAAGTCCTGGGTTCAAACCTGGCCTGAGACACTTCCTAGCAGTGTGACCCTGGGCAAGTCACTTATTGCCTAGCCCTTACCACTCTTCTGCCTTGGAACCAATATATAGCATTGACTCAGGTGGAAGGTAAGGGTTTAAAAAAAAAAAAAAAAGAATCTAGGTCTTTCACTTAAAAAGGTGATATGTGGGCCATAAAGGAGCCCAGCTTACGGTTACATTATAGTAAAGATCTAAAATGGACACTAAAGGAAATGAAGATCAATAATTTTTTTTTTTAACGGAGAACACCAACAGATTCCTTTTATGTTCATTTTCTCTGATTGTTGTGTATAATATAATCAGAAATCTTGAACCCTTGGACTTCATCCCCTAGAAGTCCTTCGGTATTTCCCAGAATTCCTTTTAATCTCTCCACCACGTTGTGTGGTCCTGTTTTGTATATAGTTGTGGGTAACTCCACCTCTCGTTCTCTTTTTTCCGATCTATGCGCATGGCTGGGAAAAGCTGTCTTTTTACTCTAACTTTTTATTTTCTTTTTCTTCAAATTATTATTAATAAATCTTGTTAAATATAATATTTGGAGATATTGTACATTAATTTTAATTCTCACATTATTTTGGCATACCACAAAAGGATAGAATTCTAAAAAAAAAAATAAAATTTAAGCCTTAGAGAAAAGAATAGAGTAGATAAATTTTGCAAGCTGCATTTTCTCTCCTGTCACTTCTTGCACCCATCTGCTTGAGCCAGCTCTCTGTCTGCTGCTGCTGCCACTGTTCTGCCACCCAGCCCCGCTGATCTCACCACCCCCGCACAGACGCAGCCTCCGACAGCCGTAGACCAGAGCCTGC
Source organism: Gracilinanus agilis (assembly GCF_016433145.1). Lineage (NCBI taxonomy): Eukaryota > Metazoa > Chordata > Mammalia > Didelphimorphia > Didelphidae > Gracilinanus > Gracilinanus agilis. The sequence goes on along the minus strand of NC_058133.1, from coordinate 422,238,202 downwards.
CATTCGTGCCATTTCCCCACCGACCCAGAGGTGACGTATAAGTCCTTCCTTTCCCCCTTACATCGCCCCCCCCCCCATGAGGGTTTTCAAGCCCGTGCTAGCCACTTTTCAGCAGGGGAAAACAGCATGAACAGAAAAAACCGTGCTATTCAGCTCCACCCCCTTCTAGTTTTCAAGCAGATTTTTTTTTTAAAGCTGACTTTGGGCTCCTACTGAAGGTTTTTTCACAGGGAGGGCCCAAATCATTGGATCTGAAATCAGAGTTTTGGGGAATAAGCCTGATTTTTTTTTCTCCTGACCCAAAACATAGTAGTCTGTATTTCATATTCAAATATCCTTGTAGGACAACACATATACTACCTCAAAAAAAAAGAATATCTGCATTAGTAACCTATATTGACTTGATGTGCCTTTTGAGATTTTTTTTCTTTTTTCTTGAATTGCTTTATCTACATCATTTGCGCTCACACTGTGGATCATGACAAGTTAAAGAGGAAATAAATCTTATTTTTTTGGAAAGTAGCTTCTATACCTCTGTGATTGTGAAATACACACATTTTTTATATTTTTGTTTCTCTTCCTACATGTGTCATATAGTATTTAATTTTTTCTCTCATTTTTTGCATTTGAAGCAGATGTCACCAGTATTGAAAAGATTTTTTTGACTGTTTTGATTTTTGCAATAGAATAAGCTAAGATGTCCATTTGCCTAGGATATAAATACATACCCAAAAAGCTTTTAACTATGGCAACCTGCCACTAGTTATTTAAATATTATGAAATGAATGTGTCTAAATCAAAGAGAAATGGACCACAAAGGAGCACTGAAGTTAACCTGTGAAATGCCAAACGAACACAAAAGGTAAAAGAGACCAAACCAACCCTAAGGGGATGACAAAGAGTGCAAGGACTTGACCATGTATGAGACTCAAGGTTGCAGCTGTCTTTTTAACATGTGTTAAATGCAGGACTTCTTTGTACCACATGCTATATCAAGTACATAACATCAATTGTTCTGGCTCCATTATCCCGGAAAGCAAAGGAAAGAGTCAAACCAAGGAATGCTATTTCCCATTTGTTTCAAGATCTAGTCTCTTTCTATTTTCTATTTTCTTTTATAATGTGACAACTTACTGTAGTCCAGACTGCTAAACTGGGTTAGTGAGTGATTGTCATTGCAAAGCTTATAGGACATGGATCACTAAAAGAACCTATTGTGATTTGTAGTTTTTTTTTCCTTTTTCCTAGAATTTTTTCACGTTTTTGATATTCTATATTTCACTCAGAAGTTATTTTTTAATTTCTTTAGATTTTCTGATGTTTTTGATAATTGATTCATATGCCTTCTGACTCGACCATGTATCACTGTGTGATTCCTATGTGGATCCCTGTATCCTCCTCAGGGGGGGATGTATTATTGTCCTTCTCTGCAGGGAGGACTATGTTATTGTTGTGAACTTTATTTGAATTTGTGCCTAATTTAGAGCAAGAGACTACCTCTCAGAATTCAGAAAACAAACTTTTTGGAGAAGGCACCACAAAGATGCCTGCAGAGACCACATGTTGCACCAAAAGATCGAGAGTGAACTTTGGGATGTACTAATTTGAACTATGGGAGTTTGAATGCATTTGTTTTGAATGTATACTTTTATGCCAAAGGGGACTGCCCCCAAATTGGCTTTTTGTCACTGTAGCAATTGTTGATTTTGTTCTTTTTCTCTCTTATTTCCCTTTTATCCCCAAATTACTGTAATTTAAAAGTTGGTTATGTTTAAAATGATCCCTTTGGGGAGACTAGTCTCCCAAAAGGATCACAGGGGGGAATGTATAATCAGAAATCTTGAACCCTTGGACTTCATTCCCCAGAAGTCCTTTGGTATTTTCCAGAATTCCTTTTAATCTCTCCACCATGCTGCATGGTCACATTTTATATATAGTTGTAGGTAATTCCACCTCTCGTTCTCTTTTTTCCACATGCGCAGCTGGGAAAGGAGGCTTTTTACTCTAGCTTTTTTATGTTATTATTAATAAATCTTGTTAAATGTAATATTTTAAAGATATTATATATTAATTTTGACGCTTACAGTTGAAAGAACAAGGCAGAAGAAATTAACAAACTCAGTGTTGTAAGCTCTTCTCTGCCAAACACATCCTTCTTCTGAACATGAGATAAAAAAGATAGAAAGAGTAAGATCTTCTACTAATTAAACACACACTAAGTATTAAATCTAAGGCTAGATAATTCCTCAAAAGGAATGTTATACAAGTGCAGTATTCATGCATGGACTATTTCTTCCAATGCTTAAGATTAAATGATGATCCTGTAGCAACCAATCTAGTGATTTTTCCAACTTGGCTCTAATACTCAAGGGTTTGGTCCCTAGAAGGCAGTTATCTTAACAGGTTTTATGCTGTTCTGTGGCTTCAGGCCCTCCAGTATGCTTCCCACCAATGCTTACCCAGCAGACATAATTAGATCGTGGCAAAAAAATTTACTAAGAAAGCATACTGAAAAACAGCAATAAAAAAGCTATCCCATTCTTCCTCTAAATCTCCCACAAATACATGGGTAGTATAGGCACAAAGTTAGTGTACAATGTTAACACAATGATGTAATACATAAGGCCAAGGCTACTCACAAATCTGGAACTACAAGGAGTTCAATGTCATTTGTCTCTGTGTATATACTCCCCTATACTACCTAACTCTAGATATCAAAGATTAGCTCCCACTTCATTCCATAGTTGACTCTCTTCTCCTCCAGAAGTCTTTTTCTTAAAAGCTGCTTTCAGCCTCAAGTGACTGATTCTCTGCATCTATATCTATATGGAGTATCTCTGCTCCCTCAACTGTGCCTCAAACACTCCAAAACTGGTAGTACAACTGATAAATGGAGTGTTTCTAGGTAAGTAGTTCTCCTGAGACCATGGTTGATGGGGAAAGAAGAAAAGGAAAAACCCTTCTCCTGCCAAGAGGTGAAACACTGAATGCTTCCCCAATTTCTGGCTCCTGCCTCAACAGACCGGACTGTGTCTTTTAAGTGTCACCTAGGGCCATGCCCAATCATTGTTTAATCAAAAACATCATCAACCCCTTTGACTCAAAGTATTTGTTTGCACTTTATGGAAATTCTAGTAATAGCTCCACTTTTACGGTTACTTTTGATATCTCGTTATGAGTCTCTTTTCTGCAATTAGTTGGTGGAATTTCAAAGACCAACCCTTTTGCAGTCCTAGAAAAATAATGTCCTAAATGAGCTACGGTTCAGGTACCAAAATACCAAAATAAAAAATTAAAGTTGATTCCAATCTAAGAGTATTAACTGTCTTATTGGAAATCACTTCTGACTATTTTCACCAAACCTATTACTGGAAAAAATGGGAAAAAACTGAAAACAATCTAAATAGCTAAACAGGGAATAACTGAGAAAACGGGTATATAAAAATAATGGAATAGATCACTCAGCATGAGAATTATGAGTAACACAAAGAAATATAGATATGAAAAATAACTGAAATTGTTTTTAAAACCTAAAAGAATAGTATACTTACATTGACTATGACTATGCTACTGAAAACATGTAAAGCCATATACACACATGGTGGTAGGGAATTGTACGTATGCAGGTATGTAAGAAAGAGTACCAGTAAATATTATTAGATCTTAGCAAAAGAATTTAATAATATAATAAAAGAAAGCTAGATAAAAAGCATTACTCAAAATTAAACCCAGAAGCCATGCTGAAAATGCATACAACAACCATAGGAAATGTGGATACATGTATATATGAAAACAGCTCTATATATCTGTGTTCATATGACAGGATCAGAGGAACTATACTAAAAGGAATAGGTAATAAACTATTTTTTATATTTAAGTTATCTTGATACTTTGAAGCCTTTCCCAAACCATCTCAAGTCTGCCTCTCCAGGCTCATTACTGCCCTTCATAACCTCTACATTCTAGCCCTACTGTTCTACTTGTGATTTCCCAGGCACAACTCTCCATATCTGTTTCAATGCCCCTGCACAAAACTTCCCCCATATAGAGAATACACTCTTCCTGACCTCCACCTCCTAAACTCCCCAGATTCCTTTAAGTCACAGTTCATGTTCTATTTACTAATGGAAGACATCTTTTATATCCTTAATTTTTAAGAGCTCAATTCCTCCTTCTCAAATAAAAATGTATATGTTTATCACTTTATATGCTATAATCCTCCAGTAGAAAATAAATTCATTATGAGGACAAATTTTTTTCATCTTTTCCTTGGAACCCCAGGGCTTACTACACTGCTTTCCATATAACATTAGACATGTTTGCTAGATAGGCTATTTGCATTTCTAAAAGTTTTCCATGCTTATGAAAATTCAGTTTTATTATATAAAGTTCAGGATAAAAATTAGTTAACGTATTAAAAAATCAATTCCATAGCTAAAGTTTAATCAAAAAGCCCTCCAATGGTAACATTCACGTAAACTCAACCAACAAGGAACAAAGATGTACCAAACAAATAGCTGAGTAATGTAGATTTTTGATAATGGGAAATGTAAACACTGATAATAGCTTTTGAGGATTAGATTATTAGAGACAAATGACAAAAAGCCTAGAATTATTGATGGAGATCAGAAACAAAGTGGTAGAAACTGGAATATATAACTGTAGACAGTAAAATTTTAACATCTACTATGTACTTAATAGACAAAAAATTCTAGATTTCTTAGCTAGAATTATATATCAGAAGCTCACTCTCCTTTTATAAATGAAGAGACAACAAATTCCCATACTACAAACAAAAACCCCAAAATATCGTTGAGAATTCAGCAAATAAATTGTATTGGCAGAAGAGTATCATTACAGACAGAACTATTGTCCCAAATTACTCAGACAAAAAACTGAACCATAAAAATGTAAAGAGCATCTGTAACAGATATCGCTAGTCCAAATTCTCAATCTCCAAAAACTATGGAATGAAAAATTTTCTAAATATTGAGACCAAGAAGAATTAAAATCAAATGGAAAGGGGGCAGCTGGGTAGCTCAGTGGTTTAAGTCAGGCCTAGAGACGGGAAGTCCTAGGTTCAAATCCAGCCTCAGACACTTCCCAGCTGTGTGACCCTGGGCAAGTCACTTGACCCCCATTGGCCACCCTTACCACTCTTCTGCCTTGGAGCCAATACACAGAAGTTAAGAGTTTAAAAAAATAAATTTAAAAAAAAATCGAATGGAAGGGGGCAGCTAGGTGGCTCAGTGGATTGAGAGCCAGGTTTAGAGATGGGAGGTTCTGGGTTCAAATCTGGCCTCAGATACTTCCTAGCTATGTGACCCTGGGCAAGTCACTTGACCCCCATTGCCTACCCTTACCACTCTTCTGCCTGGGAGCTAGCTAATACACAGTATTGATTCTGAGACGGAAGGTAAGGGTTTAAAAAAGAATCAAATGGGATAAGTTACATATTTCCTGTCATTTACTCAAGTTTTCATGAACATGAGTACAATACTCTTATTTTTTCAAAAAAGGAGTCATATTATGCAACTACACAATGTTTCTCAGAATAGTAAACAAATAGGAATAACAGCTGGATAACAACCTCATATTCTATCTAAACCTCATCAAAAAAAGTAAGAACAATCTAACAGTACGATATTAATGCTTATACGTATCTATGTATATGTTATATAATGAAATAGTTAGCAGATGTAATAATTATAACAACTATCACTGTAAGATTTTTTTTTCTACTTTAAGATTTACATGATGTTTTACATAATCTCATTTCATCTTCACAACCCTTTGAAGTGAATGCTGTTATTATTCCTACTTACAGATAAGGAAGCTAAGGTTCATCTAGGTTAACTGATACTGCCCAAGGTGGCACAGCTAATTAGTGTGAGGCAAGACTTTAAAGTGGATCCTTCTTGATAAAAGTCCAACATACAGTCCACTACACTATTCTGCCTATCTTCTACACAATATCATATATAACAGTCACAAATAATGTTCAGTTGCCAAGCCTGACAAATACAGAATTGTATCTAACTGGGTAACCATCTGGGTGTCCAGGGAGAAAGATTTTGATTCTGTCTGACAAACTGTTAAAATGGACATTTGTAAAAAATCAGTAATTTCCCCTTCCATCATACTAATTTTTCCCATTCTACTAATGCCTGACCACCTCTGTCCTGCTATTACTAATTCTTAAATAGTTCAACATAAACAAAATAATTCTATGCTACTCCAAAGACACTGTTGATTTTTGAACAGCACTTGAACAGATGGCAACTCAGAAGAGTCTTGTTCCAATTATGGCAACTTTAGCAGTAGGCTCACCTGCTGCTACCTGAAACACCAATACCTCCCACTTTTACTGAAAAAGCTTCCAATTGCAAGCAGAATTCTATACAACTCCTAGTTCTCATTCCTTAAATTATAAGTAAAAATGAATTTCATTATAACTCTACTAATTAAAACAGGCAGGGGTCAAATCACAAACTAATGTAATTATGGGAAAAGTATAGTTTTATCACAATACTACTATATGCTGTGTTTTCTGCATGATTACACTGGGATGTAATATAACTTTGCTAATATAGTCATATGAATCAGAGAATATCTGATCATACTCATCCTGAAGGAACTTGGAAATGTTGGAAGTTTAGTCTTGCCTCACACTTCTTAGTTGTGTGACCCTCCGCAAGTCATTTAACTCCTATTGCCTAGTCCTTTACTGCTCTTCTTGGAACCAATACACAGTAGTTATTCTAAGACAGAAGATATGGGTTTAAAAAAAGATAAAGAAAAATTACAAATAGAAAGTAATAAGCTCAGATAAACACATTCTAGCACCAAGGTTGCCTTTTGACCACCAAGAGAAAACCTGATGTTTACTGATAATACTGGGTAGCTCAGTGGATTGAGAGTCAGGCCTAGAATTAGGAGGTCCTAGGTTCAAATCTGGCCTCAGACACTTCCCCACCTTGTGACCCTGGGCAAGTCACTTGACCTCCATTGTGCACTCTTACCACTCCTAAAACACAGCTGAGAAGTGAGGCTATATTTGAACCTAGGACCTCCTGTCTCTAGGCCTGACTCTCAATCCACTGAGCTACCCAGCTGCCCCTGGTAATTCAGTTTATAATGATGTATTATCTGATGATTAAGCCTAAATTTACATTAAGAAAGAGCAGGCTAGGAGCAGCTAGTCTATATCCAGATCTGGAGATAAGAGGGCGGGGATTCAAATCTAACTCCAGACACTTCTTAGTTGTGTGACCCTCCACAAGTCATTTAACTCCTATTGCCTAGTCCTTTACTGCTCTTCTTGGAACCAATACACAGTAGTTATTCTAAGACAGAAGATATGGGTTTAAAAAAAGATAAAGAAAAATTACAAGGTTGCCTTTTGACCACCAAGAGAAAACCTGATGTTTACTGATTTTCATGTGAATGAATTAAGTGGTTCATAACAATCATGGTGAAAAGACAAGAGATTTTTGAAAACCAAAAAACAAACAAACAAAAAGAAACTTGGGGCTTTTATCTACCTAAACTGAAAAATGCCACAAACTAGTTATGTCTGTCAGTGGACATCTGCAACAAATTTAAAAGTTTATGTTTATTTACAAATAGCTCCCAGGAAGAAAAATTTCAGCAAAATCTCCTCATTCTCTACAATGGTAACAATGGTTCCTAGATAACCATTTCACAGAAACTGCTCTAATAGGTTTTGTAAAATAGCCAGAAAATCAAGGCCAACATTCTCTTTTTTTGTCCAAACCCTCCTACTGCACTAACCACAATGTACAGCTCTCTTCTCTAAATATTTAAGTTGATCCCCAAGTACCTTACCACTGTTTGTGCTCTTAGCAATTTTCCCCTTGATCTTAACAATTCTTCCCCCTATCTTTAGAAAGAATAGGTAGTGTGCTGAATTTCATCATCTGATTTCACTTTAAAGTACAATATCTATATATGAATGATCCTCAAATTCAGTCCTTCTATCTCTTTCCACAATTCATTCTAACAAAAACAATTGCCATGGTGCAAGAAATAGTACCTAGTATGGGACCTAGTGTAAATATTTATTGATTTTGAATATACTTACCATTCCTCAACACTCAGAAAGGGATACAGATAAATGAAGTGAATGGCAGTGGGGCAGTCTAGTATTCCCAGTCCAATATTCTACTAGACTTAACTGCCTCTGCAAAAATACAAATCAAAAACAGAAATTATGCATCAGTTACCAAAAAATTTGACAGATAAAAATGAAAGCATGTTTTATAAAATTAAATATCAACACTATTCTGATGATAGTTGAATTTTAGAAGACAGTAGAAATAGACTACCTTCATTAAACTTTTGATAATGTTGTTTTGACTAATCAGAGCAAAGTAATATTTGAGAAATGTTCTCTTTCTTAAAAGCTTCTATTCGTTTTGTTTTTTTGTTTTTGTTTTTTTAAACCCTTAACTTCTGTGTATTGGCTCATAGGTGGAAGACTGATAAGGGTTAGGCAATGGGGGTCAAGTGACTTGCCCAGGGTCACACAGCTGGGAAGTGTCTGAGGCCGGATTTGAACCTAGGACCTCCTGTCTCTAGGCCTGACTCTCACTCCACTGAGCTATCCAGCTGCCCCACTTCTATTCGTTTAAAGAATGTTACATGCAATTTCTAAAAGCTTAAGTGAATTAATGCTTAACAGTGAATCTCCCAAGGGCATATACACCCAAAATACAATCTTGGGAAACTGGGAAGTAAAAAAAAAAAAATTCTGACAATTCTGAAAATGTAATAAAAAAAGAGGGCACAAATTTGGGCAATAACACTGACTTCAGAGTCAATATTAACAGATGCCTCCCAAAAAAATGCAACCCATGACTAACAAGTCAAAACCAAAATGGTGAATGAGTATGGCTTGAAAATCCTATAACTAAGCAATTCACAGAAGCCCTGTGGCTTACTTACTATTAATGCTATACCAATCTACTCTATGTCTTCTATCCCTATAACTACAATCAATACAGGTAGAAACAGAACAGTTTGGTTATATTCATTTTCCTCCCTACCCTTCTCACTTAGTTTCCCTCATCAGTCTCCACTTAACCTTAGGAAAGAACTATGTAAGGAAGTTAACAGAGATAAAACTTTCAAATTCACATGAATGGAAAAATAAGCATTCATTTTTTGAAGAAAAATACAACACATTTATAAAGAATACAGTCTAAAGAATACAGTCTGGGTCTATATGACTGGGTCTTCTTAAACCCAAAGTTACAAAGGATAAGGGAAGAGACTTTCTGAGTTTACATATTAGCTTTGTCATCTAGGAACACAAAAGGCTTCTTTACAGCAAAAATCACCATATAAGTGTGTCTGTCTCTTTCTCTGGATTAAAAACAGTGGCAACAATCTGACAAACTTTCAACTCTTGTCTGGGGAAGAAGGAAAATGCAATAGAGGTCTGACAAGAAAGACACCTTAGGGAATGAAAATCCATATATAATAGAAAAGGAACTGACAGCTTGGAAGATTAAAATAGTATTTTTTGCATATACGTAATGTATGTCAAGTTTTAAAATGATGCCTTGTATGAGTTTCTATCTGTATGTGTCATGTTTTTAAGACCAATGACTTAAGGGAGCAGCTGGGTAGCTCAGTGGATTGAGAGCCAGGCCTAAAGACTAGACGTCCTAGTTTCAAATAAGGACTCAGACACATCATAGCTATGTGCCCCTACACAAGTCACTTAACCCCCATTGCCTAGCCCTTACCACTCTTCTCCAATATACATTATTGATTCTAAGATGGAAGATAAGGAAGTTAATGACTAAGTTAGCTTTTTTAAGAACTGTTGTTATTAGTGGTGATACCTGATTTCAAAGTCTGCCTCGTACAGTGATGGGCAACCTTTTGAGCTTGGTGTGTCAAAATTTGCCCCAAAACCAAACATAACTCAGGTGGTGTGCCACTTTGAGAAAACAGCCATAATTTCGTGATACTTATAGTTTAAATAATATACTTCTCTGTATGCAGCTGCATGTCACTGAAAATGGCTATGTGTGTCAGTGCTGACATGCGTGCCATAGGTTTGCCATCAGGGACCTAGCATCTCCAAAAAAAGTAACTCATTTCTAATTTTACATGTTGGGTTAATCAATATGCAATTTTGTTTCTCCACATTTCACACCAATGGCATAATGTCTACAATTAAGAGCATTCTCCAGTTAAATCCATCTACAATTAATTCCATTTTCCATCTGCAACTCTGCGTGGCTTCAACTTTGGGTAACACCATGCTCTCATACCAAGTGCCCTCCATACACATTTTTAGCTTCCTTTTCCATGTTATCTTGCCCAAACAGATTGTAAATTCCTTGAGGGAAAGAAATGTCGTTTTTCTTATTTGTATCACCAGCACTTAGCGCGCCTACCTAGTAGATGATTAATATTTTTTTAATTGAATTTAACTAAAATTAAGTTCTTAAAATATTTTTCGATTCAATAAGCACTTATTAATAAGCACAATACAGAATTTTGGCAGTGGAGTGGATAGAGTACTAGGCCTAGAGTTAGGAAGATCCAAGTTCAAATCTGGTCTCAGATATTTAATAGCTAAGTTACCCTGGGCAAGTCATTTAACTCTATTTGCCTCAGCTTCCTCATCTGTAAAATGAACTGGAGGAAGAAATGGCAAACTGCTCAAGTATCTTTGCCAAGAAAACTCCAAATGATGTCACAAAACTGAACCAACTAAACAAGAAGTACATTGGAGATATAAAGATAAAAAATTATGCAGTTCTTGACCTCAACATTTTTAAATCTATGTGGAGTTACAGCATATACACAAATAATTACAATACAAGATAGAATGTAATTGACATTTTTAATTGACATTAAAAAAGTCAAATAGAGATAATATATTAGGGAGAGAATGATCACTTCATTTTGGGCTCTAGAAAAGGCATGTGTGGCACCTGACATGGAAAGAAAGAGTAGGTTTTTTAAGAGTTAGTCTTTTCCAAGAAATAAGGAAGATATGCACAAATGAAGAACTTAAAAATGGGCTGGGGAATGAGAAGTGTCTGACTAGTCAGACTCTGCAACACACTGGCTCTCAGGATAAGCAATTTATACTGTATCCCACAGGCAACTGGGAGTCACTGAATAAATTTGAGCAAAGTAGTGACATTAAATCTGCATATCAAGGCCGATTACTTTGATAGTAGTATACAGCATGCTTTTGCACAAAGAAAGCCTAGAAAATATTTCCCACAGAAAAGCATGGAGTACCTGAATTAAGGTAGTGGTAGTAGGAATGAAAAGGAGGGCATAGACGAATAGATACTATGGAGGTCAAAATAACATGACTAGAAATAATAGTTGGCTGGAAAAAAAAGGAAATGCTTGGGGAATTTAAGCCTATTTAACCAAAATATAACCAACAATAATACAGAAGTTAGGAGAAAGGACAAATACAGAGGTGCAAAGAGGGAATAAATGAATGACCATTTATTAAGCACTTTTTACCCACTAAGTAGCATGATAAGTGCTAGGGGTATAAACAGAAAACATAGTCCCCTTGCTCTTGGGGAACTCACATTCAGCACATATGGAAGGTTTTAGTTTCAAGTCAGAAGCAAAGTTCCTATGGTCCTTAGAAGGCATTTGCAAAGTAGATAGCAATGTCGCTTCTTTTAATATCATTTCCACTGATGAGAGCATATCAATTTCTGATGCTGAACTATATGATGGCGGCAAGAACTTTCCTTCCTGCATCTTTAGTAGGTGGCTATATCACGTACAGAAGAAAATTGCCAGGCTCCCTCTCCACAGAGGCTACTTTCCTGTAAAACAGCTAGACATGGGCTAGAAACATTCCTATTCCTAAAGCTCTTGGGTTCAGTGTCCTGGGCTATTTCCATCAGAATATGAGAAATAAATAAATGGTGGTCAACTTGGTGGTACACAACCTAAACTACACATACTGCTTATTATCAAAAAGTGTCTCCTTCAGCTAAGCTAGCTGGACCCTTCTTCACAGGAATTGCTTCCCTGGATGATGGCTGTGAGGCTGGATTGGAAGTGTAAGATTTAAAATTAATACCCAATAACTCCAAGTATTATATTTATAAAATAAAGAAAAAAAGTAAAAGCCTGAGAGTAAAGAAAAGTTTTCCCAGCTGTGTTCACAGGAAAAGAGAAGGGCGGAACCAAACAAAACTTTATCTCCAAAACATAAGGGCACGTGAGAACAAAAGTGGGATGCTGGGATATAGAGTCCTGGGGAGAAGATTCTAATCATACATTAGCGAAATCAAGGCTCTGGGAGATACTGCCACTCTCATAAGTTAATATTCCTGATTGTATCATGGTATTTAGTCAGCAGTTATCACTGATGGTGATAATGTAGGCCCCACCTTTCTACAATGATTTCTCCTCTCAATAATAGTTATGGGGGCTGGTCTGAAAGGTGAGATTGTTTAGAGTTTTCTGCTATTCCCAAGGCTGTTCGGCTCAGAGTCCTAGGCTATCTCCATCAATGTTTAAGGGGAAATAGTGGTCAAAGTAATAATAGTGGTTTGATTTGCCTGGCACATGCTGTCTCCTGACTCTCCCTCAGGATGCCTTGCTGAGATAATGATAATGATAAATCACTTAATGAAATAATGAGTTCACTTTGAGATTTCTTGCATCTAAGGTCTCAACAGGGAATCTAAATAGAAATATCCATAGTAAGCAACTAACAATGGAATTAAGATTTTAAGATTATAGATATAGATTTGAAACTGAAATGTACATAGGTGATAAATGAAATTATTAAAGTGGATAAGATCGCAAAATTTTGGATATGTAAAGAGCAATCAGTAAAGAAGTATGAAAAGTATTCATCAGAAAGGTAGGAAAACCAGAAGAGGGCTATGGGACCTAGGATAATCAAGAAAAAAGAAAATTAAACAATCTCAAATGCAGCAAAAAATTCTAAGAGGCTGAGAATTAAGAAAAGGCCATTGGATTTAGTGACCATGGGAAAGTGGTTGCAATTAAGTAATGGAGACAAAAGCCAACTACAATGGGTTAAAAAATTTATTAGTTACAAGGAAATATTAACGATTCTTCCTAGAAGCTGAGAAATGAAGGGGAAGAAAGAAAAGATAACAGTATGAAGGGCTTGCAGAAACAAGAAGGGTTTTGGGGGAATAGAAGAAACCTAACCATGTTAATAGACAAAGGAGAAGAGTCCAATCAAGGAGATTGAAAATGTATGAAAGAGATGAACTATGGAGCAAGAAGAGACAAAAAGGAACAGGGTCAATAGCATGGGTGGCATGATTAATCTTGCTAAAACTACCTCATCTTCTGAGACATGAGGAAGAGAAAGAAAGATTCATTAAAGATATAAAAGGATTAGAAAGGGGGAAGAAAAGAGTCTAAGAAGCTCACAAATAGCCTTGATCTTTCCAGAGAAGTACAGGTGAAATTCTCTGCTTAGACAAATGGTATTGAAGAGGGAGGTGCTTTGGAACAGCTACTTGGGGAAGTAACAAGGAGTCAGAAGTCAATAAAATAAAATTATTTTTCTGTTCATCATATATAAAAAAGGGAACTACTTCATCTTATGGTGCATTCTTTTATTATCTATCCTTCGCAAATGTTTAGTTCTACAGAATTAGGCTAGGGGAAACAGTTTTGATGCAATTGTATAACCATCATAGTCTCAACTTGTGGATCTACTTTGCTTTTATTAAATAAATAAAAAATTATGTTTACCTTCTGTGCTCTAAAATTCATTCCAACCCAGGTCAATTCCTTTCTAGATAAATATGAAAAATGAAACCTAAAAATAAAAGGTAGAAACTCCTAAAATATCAAGAAGCAGAGGGGCCTAACTTTTATGCCACACTTATGTAAAATACAAACAAAATACAGGTGTTAATAAACAAAACCAGCCCAGCTGAAAGTTCACTGACCTTTATTGTCTAAAATTTCATGTTCTATAAAATGGCATACTTCTCAGAGTATCATCTTCCAATAGGTAATCTATGTTACCTACTAAGTTCAGGTAGACAAAGTAAACAAAAATTGGGCTCAAGCCATCTCTCACCATTGAGGAAGTGATTATTTAATTTGTAAAATTATTCTTGATCTCCACCATTCAATGAAATCACTTTGACTACTATTTTTCTATCTACTTATATTCAAGTATTTCACTCCTTGTTAGCATTTCTACTATAAGATGAAACTGGTGGGAAAAAATTAAGGCACAAGTCAGTTAATTCTGCTGCTTTAGAGACTAATTTTTTTAAATGCTTATAGCAAATTGGCTAAATTTAAAGGCTAAAATTGACCAAAATTCAATCAAAAGCATTTATTAAGCAACTATTATGTATTAGGCACTATACCAAGTGCTGGTGATTACAAAAGGAGGCAAAAGATAATCCTTAACCTTAAGGAGCTTCTATTACAATCTAATGAAAGAACACAAGCAAATAAATACGTAAAAAAAAAAAATCTATATACACAATAAAAAGGAAATAAAAGAAATAAAAAGAAATAAAAGGGGAGGTATTAGAATTAAGAGGTGTTGAAAGGCTTCTTATAAAACTTGGGGTCTGAGTTGGGATTTAAAAGAAACCAGGCATGGGAAATATCCAGAGAAAATGGCCAGAACCAAAAGATAAGAGAATCTTCTTCCAGGAACAGAAAAGAGATCAGAGTCACTAAATAAGAGAGTAAGGTATAAGAAGCCTAGAAAGGTGGGTGGGGAAAGGGTATTTATTGATTATGAAAGGATTTGAATACCAAACAGAGAATTCTGTATTTGATCTGGGAGGTGAGAGAGATCCAATGGAGTTTTTGTGAGTAGAATATTGAAACCTATGCTTTAGGAAATCAGTTTGGTGGGTGAATGGAGATTGGACTGGATTAAGGAGAAGTATGAAGTGGACAGACCCACCAAAAAGTTACTGCAATAATCTAAGTGTGAGGTGAAGAGGGCCTGCACCACAATGGTAGCAATCTCAAAACAGAATTAAGGATATTCAAGAGATGTTGCAAAGGTAATAAAGCCTTAGCAGCAAATTGGATATGAGGATAAGAGATAGTTAGTAGTTAAGGAATACTACCTAGGTTTTAAGCCTTGAGAGGTTAAGAAGGGCTTGGAGCCCTTGACAATAGGGATTTGGAAGGGGGAGGATATAGGGGAAAAGATAACAAGTTCAGTTTTGGATATAGAGCCTAAAATACCAACTGGGCATCCAGTCTAAAATGTCTGAAAAGCAGCTGAACACGAGACTGGAGGTCACAGAGGTTAGTGCAGGATAGGTAAATTTAAGAATCATCAGCATAGAGACAATAATTACAACCCCAGGCATTAATGTGATTACCAAATAGAACAGAGGAAATAGAGAAGAAAACCCAGGCCAGAAACCATAGCCTGAGAAAACTAGTCAAAAGGAACAACAATGAAACACTTCCCTCTACTTAGTAAAAAAATAGTGAACTACTGATGAGAAATGTTGCATTTGCTATTAGACATAGCTGTTGTTATCAATTAGTCTTACCTATGTTTCTTTATTATGAAGGAGTAGTTGTGGTAAAAAAAATCAATAAGATTAAAATTAAAGAAAAATTTTGAGGTTTGGGGATTACAACTATATTTCATACATCGATTCTCTCTTTGCTCTTCACTGATAATACAAATTTGTCTGGATCATATAAGAAGACTACTGGGGACATTCCCCAAATGTAAACACAAGGAATTAATACTATTTATATACATGAGGAAAAATTCCAACTTCCTGGTATAGAAACAAAAAAGTCTAAGGTCATGATGGTGAACCTATGGCATGCATGCCAAAGATGGCACCCCAGGATCTCTCTGTGGGCACAAGGGCCTGCTATCCCTGCCAGAGTTGCTCCCTTCCCTCTCTCCACTGTGCCTCCCCACCCCTCTGCTCTTACTCCCTTTCCTGGAGCAGAGTGCTCCAGGGGAGCGCTCCCCTCCCTTTATCTCTCTAGTCTGAGACTACTAGCTGCAGGAGGGGTGGCAGAGGGAGAGAGGGTCTCCTCTCCATCAGCCAGGGCCCACCCCCCAAAAGATCTCCACTTCCTTCTCCCACCAGCCTCCAATGGAAGGGGGGAGGTGCACTCTCTCTGTCCCCTGCTCCCACCCCTAAGTGAGCTCAATAGGCAGGTGGGATTGGATTCAAAGGCGGGGTCCCCTGGCAGCAGGAGGTAATTCCGCACCCCCCCCTGCCTCAAGCAGGCTGGGAGCCTGGCCCCAGCCCCCCAACACTGGGGGTGGGATACTCATTCTGAGTCACCTTCCCCCACAGCCTACTTGCTCTGTGTCCTCATAGCAGCAGAAGGCAGTTCCCCCCACCTTGAGCACAAGCAGGCTAGGTAGGAGTCTAGCCCTGGCCTCTGAATGTAGGGGGGGGCCACTCAGTCTCTGTAAGAGGCACTGCACACAGTCTGGGGGGGGTAGGGCACATCATGGGGTCCCTAAAAAGTTCTAAAAGGTTCACCATCATTGGTCTAAGGTATCTCTAGTTGTATAACATTATCATCTGATACTGATGCCAAAGAGATCATTTGCAAAAAAGGTAAAGAATGAAAGAGGCCATATAATACCCCAATGTGTTAAAGATGCAGAGAATAATTATGGTTACTCCCATACCTAAATTATACCCAATACTCCTTTTATGCCTTAGGATTTTCTTAAACAATTATTTTAACCTTAACTACCTCATGTTTTCAAAAAGCTGATTCCCAAGAACTTCATATTCTCGTCAAAATCTTCCACAAGGAATAGTATAATGCATTCAATAGGGAACCTATAACATTTGCTTATATCTCTGTCACATTTCAGAGATATATAAGTGAGTCAAGATTCATGTCTGATTCACAATAAACTGGTCATAACATAATGATTTCCATTCTGCTTCACCTATATTGGATGAGGAAAAATTTCTCCAAAACATTTCAATTTGGAGCCAAGATGACAGAGTAAAAGGAGGGGGCTCACTTGAGTTCTTCCATATTCTTTTCCAAACAACTTCAAAATAACGCCTCAAAATGAATTTTGGAGCAGAAGAACCAACAAAGGAGTAGGGTGAAACAACTTAGAAGGTTAGCAGGACAGGTCTGTCTCAATCCGGTGGAAGTAGAATGAAGTCTAGTGCAGACCACACCCCAACAAGCCAGCAGCAGGCCTTGGTGGGGAACTGGAGTGAGGGGAAGGTGTGACTGAATCAGAAGCTTTGGAGGCTTCAGGAGCTCTCAGCCCACAGAGAGCCAGGAGGTCAGACAACTGGTCAGAAGGAGATTACAAGAGACCCTTTGCTAGCATCTCTACAAGAATGTTACATTACCCAAATACAGTTCTATCTCACAGTCTCAGAGCAAAAAGGAGCAATAGGACACACTAGAGTATACAGCCATAGGGGAGTGGGGACCCTGGTCACAGTTCCAGGATAGAAAAAGAGTACTTATGGTTACACAGAGCACAGCACAGGCCAGGAAAACAGGGACCACATCTCTCTTTAAATCATACTACCTTACAAGAACTAAAAACTTACAGACCCTCAGAACTAGACCTGAAAACAGCAACACAAAAAACCTGAAACTTGGGAAAGTGCCCCTCTTCACCCTAGAAACAAAGCCCAACTTTAACATAAAGTTAAAAGTTAAGAAACAGACTAGGAAAATAGGCAAACAAACAAACAAAAAAAAAAAAAAACAAAGAAAGAAACCAGACCACATAAAGTTATTATGGTGACAAGAAAGATCAAAACACAAACTCTAAAAAGGACAAAAGTCAAACTTGCTATCCCCGAGGCCTCAAAGAAAAATATAAATTGGGCTCAGCACCCTCCCTACCCCAAAGAATTCTCAGAAGAGCTCATAAAGAATCTCAAAAATCAAGTTAAGAAAAGTTGGAAAAAGAAATGAGAATGATACAAAAAAATAATTTAAAAAAAAGGCAACAGTTTGATAGAAGAGGCACAAAAATTTTTCTGAAGAAAATAACACCTTAAAAAAAAGACTAAGCCAAAGGGGTTTTTTTTAAAAGAGGCAAAAAAAAAATCCATTGAAGAACAACTCCTTAAAAAGCAGAACTGCACAAACTGTTTACATTTCTATATGGGAAGATAATACTTGTAACTCCTAAAAACTTTATATAAAAGACAGAGGACATGAGTGAGTTTACCATGATGGGATATCTAAAAAAAATTAAAATAAAGGGTAAGAAAGAAGGCTGCACTAAGGGATGAAAGCTGTAGAACAGCTCAAATAAAAAGAGGCACAAAAGAACTTTTACAGTGGAGGGGAAAACAAAGGGAAGGAGGATAGATGGATAACCCTTAGGTCTTACTCTTATTGTTACTGGCTCAAAGAGGGAATCCCATATACACAGAGATATAGAAATCTATCTTATCCTCTAGAGAAGTAGGAAGAAAAGTGGTTAAGAGGAAAGAGGAAAGAGCTGATAGAAAGGAGAGTAGACTGGGGGAAACAGTGGTCAGAAACAAAATATCTTTGAAAATGGGCATAGTGAAAAGAGAGGATAAACAAAGGGGAAATAGGATGGAAGGAAATATACAGTAATCATAATTGTGAAAAAACTTTTTATATCAAGTTTCTCTGATAAAGGCTTCATTTCTTAAATAGATAACTGAGTCAAATTATTAGACTATAAGTCATTCCCCAGTTGATAAATAGATCAAGAATATGAATATGCAGTTTTCAGATGAAGAAATCAAAGCTTTCTGGAGTTAAAAGAAAAAATGCTCAAAATCACTATTGACTAAAAAAATAAAAATAAAACAATTCTGCATACCTAGCTGAAGGACAAATTTGAAAGAAAAGAAAAATGACAAAGGTTGGAGGGGATGTGTGAAAAATGGGATGCTAAAGCACTACTAGTAGTTGTGATACAACCATTCTAAAGAGCATTTTTGGTATGTGGCATTTAAAATTATTATAGGCCCTGGAAGACTATGTATCCCAGGGCTCCCTGCTACAACTTCCCCCAACACCTCCCACTTCCTTTGTGGGAGGTGTTGGAGAAAGTATAAAAGAGAATGTTTGGTGCCTTTTTGGGAGTCTCTCTGCTCTTTTGAGCCTGGAGGCTGGCTGACACTATCTACCCTGATCTCTCTCTTAGCACCTTTTCCCCTTTCCTTCTACCTCCTAGTTTTTCCTAGACCTTCCCCTTTCTGATTTAAATAAAACCTAGCTATTCTAAACCCTAAAGTTACTCTCAGATCTTTTATTTGAACCCCGAAGGGCTCTGATCAATTTCCCCCTGCTAGGGCTGGGGACCACTACCTTCCTTTCCCTTCCTCTACATTTCTTTCTCCTTTCTCCCATTCCTCCAATCCTCCTACCTTCATCCCTTCACCCCCTAACAGGAACTATGCCCAAAAGAATATAAAACCCTAAATCATTCATTCCCTTTGACCCTGCAATAATACCATTACTAGGTTTGTATCCCAAAGGAAAAAAAATAAGAAGGCCCTATATGTACAAAAATATTTGTAGCAGTTCTTTTTGTGGTATCAAAGCATTAGAAATTGAGGGAATGCTCATCAATTAGGAAATAGCTAAATAAATGATTGTGATAGAACACTATTGTGCTATGAGAAATGAACAGGATACTTTCAGAAAAACCTGGACTTACATGAACTGTTGCAAAGTGAAATGAGAACACTGTACACAGCAACAACAATACTGTATGATGATTAACTATGAATAACAGCTATTTTTAGCAATACAATGAAGAACTTATGATGAAAAATGCTATATACCTGCAGAGAAAGAACTAATGGAAAATGAATGCAGATCAAATCTCTTTTTTTTTTCCTTTCTTTTTCTTGGGGTTTTTTTTGGGGGGAGGGGAGCAGGTCCTTTCACAACATGACTACTATAGAAATATGTTTTACATGACTGCACATGCTTTAACTATATTAACCTGCTTGCCTTCTCAAGGAGTAAGGAGGGAAGGGAAGGAAGAAAAACTGCAAATCAAAAACTTTTAAAAGATGTTAAAACTGTTTTTAACATGTAAAATATTTTAAATAATTTTTAAAGGTTTAATTCACTTGAATTTTTTACAAATGTGTGCTATGAGAAAGAGAAGAGAGGGAGAAAAAAAGCAATAAAAAAGAGAGCATGAGAGAGAGAACAAGAGCCCACTCATGCAGGCTAGCCATAAAGCGCTTGGGGAAGGAGCAGAGAGGAAAGAGAACTGCTATGAAATCCAACAAAGACATCAAAACTCTAAAAAGGTTGGAAATCACTGATCTGGTAAGTTATTATAGGTGGATTCTGGGCAGCACGCCAAGACTACTTTATTTTTTCTTCTGCATCTTAGAAACAAATTTGAGTAAGAACTGAAAACAAAACTTTCGTCACTTTTTATGTTATTTAGGTCTCCGTACTAAAAAAATTTTAATAGGCAATACATACAAATTACATTTCTCTCCCCATTGATGTAAGTGGTACATTTAATTCATAAGCATTTCCAAATGTATCTTATTCATCACTTATAACCAAATAAAGAAAAAATTCTTATGAACAATCACTTTTATATTTCTCATTTCATTCAAAATTTTAGCAAAAACAAGAAAGTAGCAAGGAAGGGAAGAGAGAGAAGTAGTTCAAATCATTTGCAAGGATTAGAAATTGGGAAAAATCTAAATTCAATGTTTTTTTCTGCTGACCCTCCTACACTACACTTTCTGATACAGAAAGTTGTTTACACCTCCCTTGCTAGCATTTATATACATTTATATAGATATATATAAAGATGTATAAGTAATTTCAAATTTAGTAATGGCAAATGCCAAATAGTTTTAAACTTTCTTAACTACTTGCTAATTCTCAGAAACTATTGTGACAACTTGTAAGATAAAAGTTTGACTAAACAAGGTATGCAAGTCACAGCTTCTTATCAAGCAGTTCTTGTTATTCCAATTACTGACATGAATGTATCCTTCATTCTGTGGCACCTGGCTTTGTATTTTAACTTTTAAGGGAGATCATTCAATCAATAAGCATCTATTAAATGTCGACCCTCTTTGCTAGTAGAAGTGTTCCTCTGAAAATTGATAACTTAATAATGTTATCTATAAATTCTTAGTTCTGTCAATAGTAATAGCAGTGTGATCAACTTTCTAGAGGTGTAATTATGTTTCATCACTAAAAACTCCATAAGTTTTTCATTTGAATTCCAATATTATTATTGTTTTACCAAAGCTAGTAGTAACAGCAAAAATCTACTAGAAGTTTTTCCAGGGGAAAAATAGGTAATTTTAATAATTAGAGATAAAGTTGGAAAGTGAACAAAATTATAAACATAATACTGTGCCAAAAGGGTTAAGACCTTATAAAGCATGACTGATACCTGACTGGAGAATTACAAAGAATTTTGTTTAGTTGATACTAACTTGAAGATGCCCATTTTCCTTTGATCCTGGAAGCTTATTTAGGGAGCTAAGCAGTAAGAATTGGAACTGGGTAGGCCTTGTATAGAGGAAGCAAAAGGTATCACAAAGGTGTCAAACTCTCCTGAGTTCTGCCCAAACCAGTAATCAGGAATTGCTTACAACATAAATGAAATTACAACAGGGGGCAGCTGAAACTAAAGTCAAATTTGGCCTTGGACACTTCCAAACTTAATGACCTCGCACAAGTCTTTTAACCTGGTTTGCCTCAGGTCCTCATCTGTAAAATGAGCTGGAAAAGAAAATAGCAAACAACTTTAGTATCTTTGCCAAGAAAACCCCAAAGGGGTCAGGAAGAACCACCAAACAAGAATGACAAACAATACAACAGAAATAATGTTAATTTGTGGTTTTTCTAAATCATTTGCTGGCAGGGATATATTTCTTTTTTATTTTTACACCACTGGTATAGTAGTCCAGGACCTTGAGTTAAGAGGACTTCCACTAAAATCCAGCCTGTCACCTTTATTAGCTATGTGGTTGACCCTAGGTAAGTCACTTTACCACTCTGGATTTCAGTTTCTCCATCTGTAAAATGAGGAGGTTAGTCTCACTAGCCTCTAAAGTCCCTTCTAAATCTATGATCCTATGAAATGAAAACTACAGACAATATTATACATCAAAAAAGTAAAGGCTTAGGGCAGCTAGGTGGTTCAGTGGATTGAAAGCCAGGCCCAGAGACGGGAGGTCCTGGGTTCAAATTTGACCTCAGACACTTCCTAGCTGTGATCCTGGGCAAGTTACTTAACCCCTATTATGACTCTTCTGCCTCAGAACCAATACACACTATTGATTCTAAGACAGAAGGTATGAGTTAAAAAAAAGAGTAAAGCCTCCAAGGAGAAATTTAACCTACTTTTAATCATGACGTAGTCAATAAGTTATTGAGAAATATTTAGTAGGATGAAGTAATTCTGAACTCAGTAATGTTCACCTATAAATGTCAAGAGGAATTTTCAAGTATTAAGCAATAGTTCTTAGGAAGCACATACAAGAGAGGTTTAGAATGAATGAAGTCTTCTAACTAGATGAATCAATAAATGAAACTTGAAAGTAACGATAGAGTCTTCTTTTTAAAAAATGATTCATTAATGGTTAACAATGCACATAAATAATGTTTTGGAGTTTTTGAAACAACTTCCTAACAAACCAATGGAGTCAGATAGAACATGATTTATAACCCTTTAACTGATGATGAGTTTAAAATTCAAAGGTAAATTTGCCAAAGTTCAGAAAATTATAAATAGTGAAACCAGGAATCAAGCTCATGTTTTCTGACTCTATGATTTTATGACTATAATATGCCCATCCCAAGCTAAAGTAAAATATAAGGACTACTGGACAAATGAAGGCTTAAAGTTGTTCTTTTTTTATAAAATAGGATTAATACCTTAAATTTGTACAGCATTTCACAAAGAAACTACTTTTGAACCTCCCAAAACAACAAAGTAAGCCAACCAGGTATTACCCTTCATTCAGAGACACAGGAGTTTGGAGGTTAGTGACTTGATAATAATCATATAGGCTGCAAGATAATCACAGAGGTAGCAAGTATCAGAAGCAGAATTAGAATCCCAGTTTTCTCATTCCTGGTCCAATTTTTATTTTTATTTTTATTTTTTTTGCACTATAGTCATCCCTTGCTATATCGTGGCTTCACTGTATCGCAAGTTTAAAAAAAAAAATCTAATTCTGTATTGCAGAGTTTTTGCTATATCACGGGATTTTACAGCACACTACTGGCTAATGGAATGAAAAGCGACCAACCATGGCGCTGTTTTCTGTATCCTGAGCTCTGATTGGCTCAGTGACTGTAGGTTAATAAGAGTGTGGAAAAGGTTTATAGGAGAGTCAGAAGGGTTTATAAAGTGTTAAAATATATAAATAATAAAATAAATATAATGCTACTTCAGGGATTTTCACCTATCATGGGGGGTCTCTGGAATGTAACTCCCTCGATAGGTGAGGGATCACTGTATATACCACATTATATTCCTACTATTTGGTGCCAATCTGTCCCACTTGCTAATCTCAATTACAAGTAATTTGTTTTATAATCCACTGATCTATAAATCTCTTCTTCATGTTAATACCACCAATTCATCAATCTAGGGTAAAGATATGGGTAAAGGTAGTTCCTGCTCAATGACAACTAAAAATATTAAATTCTTAAATAACTTGCCTATACCTAATATCTTGAGATTCCTCACCCTATTGCCATCTGGCTTCTGTCCTCAATACTCTATTGAAATTGCTCTTTCAAAAGAGGTCCCCAGTGACCTCCCATTTACTAAATCAATAGCCTTTTTTTAGTCTTCATTCCCCCTTGACCTTTATGAAACTTTTATATACTGCCTCCACTCCCTCCAACTAGACACATCCTCCTTGTTTGAATTCTTTATTTATTTATTTTGAGCCCTTCCCTTCCCTCTTGGAATGAGTACTGTGTATTGGCTCCAAGGCAGAAGAGTGGTAAGGGCTAGGCAATGGGGGTCAAGTGACTTGCCCAGGGTCACACAGCTGGGAAGTTTCTGAGGCCAGATTTAAACCTAGGACCTCCCTTCTCTAGGCCTGGCTCTCAATCCACTGAGCCACCCAGTTGCCCCCCTTGTTTGAATTCTAATAAACCATGTCCTCTTCATTCTCCTCTCTCACTAACCATTCTATATATCTCCTTCATTTACTCCTCCTCTTCTGATCCATTAATGTGTACCTTCCCTGCAAACGTCTGTCCACGGCCTACTTCCCCTTCTTTCTCTACATCTTCTCCTTTGGCAATACGACTCATTCACAAATTTCGACCACCAGAGGCCTCTGTCAAATCCTTCTACTACAAAGGTATGATGGTAGCTTGATGGAGACTGACAGGGTGGGTGGGATTATATGCATGACACTTTTAAGTTTATATCATTAACTTTTTCTCTATCACTTTGTTATGTCTAATCAATTAACAAAGCAGTAAGTCAAGACCTGTTATGTGAAGTTTGCAGATTTCTGAGGTGTAAATGCTCACAGAGAAAATTTAACAGGTTTGGTTGCTCAAATTTGCTTCAGCACACACCTGCTCTTGTCCTAAACTCTCTTTTAATTAACCTTTAGGGCTTAGATGACACCCTATATTATCCTATTACACTCAAGCATGTTAAAAGAAATACAATTTTTTCCTCAAAATTTGCTCCTCCTCTTGACTTCAGTTTCCATCTGTAGCAAACTAAGTCATCCAATCTCCCCTATTTAAAACGAGGATTATTATTTACTCTTTTTAATCTCTATTCAGTTACCAAATCTTACAAATTTTACCTTTTCAGTTTCTCTCCATTCTTACTACTATAACCACAAAAAATGTCCTCATTAAGAACTACTTAAGCTACTGTAATAACCTCTTCCAAACAGATTATCTAAGTCACCTCTGTCCTCCATCCCTATTCTTCATACCATTGCCAGAATAATTATCCATATGTACAAATTTGGTCATATTACTTCTTTTTTTTTTTTTAAACCCTTACCTTCCATCCTAGGTGGAAGAGTGGTAAGGGTGGGCAATGGGGGTCAAGTGACTTTCCCAGGGTCACACAGCTGGGAAGTGTCTGAGGCTGGATTTGAACCTAGGACCTCCCATCTCTAGGCCTGACTCTCAATCCACTGAGCTAATCTGGTATCATTCTAATTTTCCTACCTTGATTCCCACATTTCTTCTCTCTGTCATCCTTCTACCAACTCCAAGCTCCAGCCAAATTGGTTTACTCTTTGTCCCCACCCATGACATTGTTTCATGGCTTAGCCAAAAAGAAAGAACCAAATGTATGAACAATGTCTATTGTCCCAACTACATCACTTATAAACAGGGCAATGAGTACATCAGCTGTTTTTTTGGACTGCCACTCCACATGGGACAATAAGCTAAGTCTAGAATTGAAGAGGAGGAATAAAGAGGGCTAAATTGCATTTGAGAAATTTCACAATGTTTTCAGAGTTCCTAAGCCACCAAAAATAACAATCTTTTTTAACACCAATAATCTTCCCATGATGCTACTCAAATTCCAGTGGCTCCACCAATCCAATACAAGTTCCTTTGTTAGCATTTAAAAATCTTTACAACCTGTCCCCAACCTACCTTTCCAGGCTTATTATGTATTACTCAGCTTCAAATACACTATAATCAGGTCAAATTGGTCTTTTTATAGTTCCTCATCAAAAGCCCTTCATCTCCTATCTCTAGAACTTTGCATTAGTTCTGGAATCATTCCCTCTTCACCTTTGCCTTTTAGAATCCTTTGTTTCCTTCAAGCCTTGGCTCAAATATCACCTTCTAAATGAAAATTTTCCTGATCTTCCCCAGTTCCTTGTACCTGCCCTCTAAAATTATCTTGCATCTCGTATATATATATACATGCATATGCATGTATATATACATATGAACACACATACATACATATATATGGACATATACCAATAAGATTAGAAACTACTCCCAAGCAAGGGCTTTTTCACTTTTACCTTTGTATTCCAAATGCCTGGCATCAAGAAGGCACTTAATCAGTGCTTGCAAACTGATACTGCTCAAACCATAGACTACAACAATTTTTGAACAATCAAAATTTCTCATAACCGAAAGGGCAGCAAAAAGGCACATACAGGGTACAATAAATATAGACCATGACTTGTAAGTAGTATTACTCCCTGAGATATATGATGGGAAAATGAGATAGGCCGGTCAAATTAAATTTATAATAAAACTAAATTCGGTGGCTTATTTCAAGGACTAACAGAGAGACTTGCCTTCCCCATTAGAACATAAGTACCTTACTATTAAGAGTTGTTTACTTCATTTTATTTGTACCCCTGGCAGGGTATGTAGTATGCCTCAATAAATGTTTGTTCACTGGTGGATTGAGGAGCAGCCCTGGTAGCTATACAATGTTAAAAGGCTGAGAAGAACTATAGCATACCGGAAAACACTCTTTGGTGGATTTTTATAAGGACATGGACAAGAATCACATAAGATCAGAGTGTGTGCATAGGCTACAGTCTTCCCAAAGCAAATTACAACTGAGTTTTATGAAACTTTGGGTGTTTCACAAAGCATAATATCATACCAATGCCTGTCATAATAATAAAAAAATTGGTACAATAAATTCAGATTAACAAATGAAAAATTAATTTCCATAATCTTACATAATATTATTTTGGTTTTGGTTATTGAATGAATCTTTAGAAAGAAAAATAAGGGAAGCAAGGCTGCCTCACAAGGCTGCTTTTAAGTTTAAAACTGAACTAAGACTTTTGGGACAATCTGAATTTTTAAATTTTAAAAATTATTGTTCAGCATTTTGCAAAAAAGTAGGAATGAGCCACAAGACTAGCATCTCAAAACAAAAACTACAAACTTCAATGGCCATCTTCTGTACTTCTAACTTTGTGGCTCATGCATAAACAAAAATTGTTTCTAACTCATCAATGTGTTACAAACGCCATTAAATCTAAAACTGGTAGGAGGACATGGATGCAAATTGCAGTTATTACTCCTTAAGTAGATGAAAATGGACAAGTCATTTAATCTCTCAAGGCCTCTATGGAGGGAGATTACTAGATTTCTAGAATCTCCTTCAGATGTATGAATGATTCTATGATTTACTGAAACTTTCACAATGCTTTTTGAAACAAAGCTATTAGAATTCTTAAAGAGTGTTTACTTCCATTAATAACTTTTACACAAATTAACTACCATTTAAATTAAGAAGCTGAATACTGAATTTGGAAGTTCATGCTTTAGTCATACAATCATCTCCAAAGCAGTAAACTATCAGACTAGATATAGCAGAAAAATCTCACTCTGTTCTGCATATGTTATTATACACAAACTTCTGAAATTTGCTTCTAACCTGCCCAGGCAGGCTTGGCCAACATTTAAAGTCATTCTCTGAGCTGCAAGTTGTGTTTTTTTTAATTGTTGGGCTTTTTAAAATTATTATCATTCTGTTATTTTACATTCCTTACATCCTTAAACTTGAAATAATAATACCGGATGACTGGTGCCTTAAGAGCAGGAAACAGCAACATCACAAAATAGATTTACCTTCACATGGTAAAATACAACCATAAAGGCACGGGCATATAAAAGAAAGGCAACAGAGAATCTTACCATTTTCTTAAAACACAGGTTTCTACCTTTAGATCTTAGTACTTAAATAATCTGTGCTTGCTAAAACTTCATCTTGACTAGATGAGAAAAAAGCCTTCCCTCCATAAAAGGGCTTGTTTGAACCGTATAGGAAATAAACTAACAAATATGGGAAAAGAGAATACATTTCCGCGGAAAATACCCCATTCCCAGTAAATAGGTTTTAAACACAAAGAAAGCCAGTTCCCCTTAGCAGTCAAGCAAGCAAAACTGAAACAGCCACTCATTTACATTAAAACACCCTCAAAATCCTACCACAAAAAAACTCTACAGCCACCCAATCTTTGAGAGGTCTAACAGGAAGAAATGAGACAATCCCAGGACTAATTACCTCAAAAGGGGTCAGACAACTTTGAGATTGACACAGTACTTTTTTTTTAAGGAGGTAAATGGTTGATATGAGCGGAGTCTGTACGATTTGTCAGAGGAAACAGCACAGACTCCAGACAACAGAAGTGCCAGGATTTCCATGCAGCTGGCACGACAGGTGACTGGGCGCTGCTTTGCAGACACCCCGCTCCCGACGGCCTCCCCGGGTCTTGCTGAAGGTGGGGTAGGGAGGGAAAAGGCAAACGAGACGGGACAAGGGAGAAGGTTGGGGAGAGGAAGAGGCTGAAACAAGAGTGGGAAACCCTCCTCAACTGGAGGAAAAGGAAGAGTGCAAACCTCTGTCTCCCAAGGGGGGGAAATCGTTTTTGAGGGATTTTCTACCACCACAATGAAATAAAATGGCTCCAAGCCAAACGCCTCCAGATCATCACCACCACCTTCTCTCCTCCACA
The DNA here is from genome assembly GCF_016433145.1 of Gracilinanus agilis. Lineage (NCBI taxonomy): Eukaryota > Metazoa > Chordata > Mammalia > Didelphimorphia > Didelphidae > Gracilinanus > Gracilinanus agilis. The sequence continues at coordinate 422,209,727 of NC_058133.1, read as the reverse complement.
CTCCCGGGGAAAACAGATTTCTCAGTATCCCCGCTTTTCTCCAGCGTGGAAACAAAAGGCCAAAATGGGGAAGGGGGGTGGGGGGGAACGGTAGCAACCGCCGCCCAAACTGCCAGGGTCAGACACTCGTATCCCACCCTCCCATTAAAAAAAAAAAAAAAAAAAAAAAGCTGAACACCTCCCCCCGCTGCCACCATGGAAGAGCCTTCCTCCCAGCGCCCCCAGCCATAAGACCACAAGCACCCCCCCCCCCACCTCCGACTCCCGCTGGGTGTGTGGGTCGGTCAGTCTGTCAGTCTGTCTGTCTCCCTCCCCTGGCGGCCGTAGCCGCTCCTCGTCTGCGGACCAAAGCCCGGGCCCTCTTCCCGCGGGGCGGGCAGAGCCTTCCTCCGCTCCCCCCGCCCCAGTTGGAGCTGAGGCCGGGGTGCCCCCTCCCCACCCCGCTCTCCGGGCGGAGGAGATGAAGCTGAGAACGAGAAAGTGGCCAGCCCCAGAGGAATACGGGGATGCCTGGGGTTTGGAAGAGACTAGGAGGCAGAAGGGAGTTTGTGGGGGGAGGACAGTGGGGATCCCCCACCATCACCTCCCCCCACCCCGGCAGCAGCAACAGCAACAGCATCCCAGCCGTGGCCGTGACAGCTACCCCCCCATCGCATCCTTTCCACCCGCCTCGCCTATCTTCTCCTGGCCTCACCTCCCCCGGGGGCGGCGGCGGCGCCGGCGGCTACTCGGTGTCTCGTCTCGTCTCGTCTCGTCTCGTCTCGTCTCTTCTCCTCGGTCGGCGTCGGCGGCAGCCAGCGGCACCACCACCGCCTCCTCCTCCTCCTCCTCCTCCTCCTCCTTCACCACCACCACCACCACCTCCTCCTCCTCCTCCTCCTCCTCCTCC
>NC_058133.1:422187847-422204028 GCF_016433145.1 Gracilinanus agilis | reverse complement strand
GTCTCGTCTCGTCTCGTCTCGTCTCTTCTCCTCGGTCGGCGTCGGCGGCAGCCAGCGGCACCACCACCGCCTCCTCCTCCTCCTCCTCCTCCTCCTCCTTCACCACCACCACCACCACCTCCTCCTCCTCCTCCTCCTCCTCCTCCTCCACCTCCACCTCCTCCTCCCTCCCAGTGTCTCTGTCTGAGTCTCCGCCTCCCTCCGTCGCTGGGCCCTGACTACTGTACCATGTGATCCGTCACATGACCTAGCACATTTAGCAGGCGCCACCCCAAACCTCCTCCCCTCTCCTCTCCTACTCGGGCTCCGGGGCCGGACCAGACGGGACCTGCAGCCGGCATTCCCAGGCTGTGGCCAGGGCCCGTCCACTTCCTCTTCCCTCTTCCCTCTCTCCTCTCTCCCCCGCCTTCTCCAGCTGCTTGCGCTCAGCTTTCCCCGGCCCTCCCGCCTCAACCCCTCTTCCCTCCCTTTTTCCCTCTTCCTCTCTCCGTCTCTCCCCTGGTGCCTCGCGCTTGCCTCTCCACGCTCCCCACACACACACACACACCTCGGCGCTCCGTCCGCACCTCTACACATCCAGAACCCTCGAAGCGCTGTGAATCCGGGCTGCCCTCCCTCCGAGGCCACACGGAGGCGCGTCCTAATGGAGGCTAACGCAGCCCTGGCTGACAAATTCTGAAAAGGTCCCACTAATGTCCGCGGCTTTCTCTTCTCATCCCACTTGCCTGATTTGACCAGCTCGTGTTTCCCCCCAGCCCAGACACCCTATGGTGACGCTGCCCTCATCTAGTTACTGAAATCAAACACTTATGGGGGGAAAAAAAAACAATTTTTTAATTTGAAAAATTTTCAAGCGCTATTAATAAACAATTAAAACTGCCTACCCCCAAAGGGTTGTGAGGAAGACACTTTGTAAAACTTAAAAAGCACAATATAAACGTATTCTGCTAAGTAGTATGGTGGAGTCAGCTTGGGCCTCCGTTCAATTTCTGTTTCAAATACTAGCTGTGTGACCCTGGGCAAGTAACTTAATCAGTTTTCCTCAGTTTCCACATCTCTTTTACACATAGCACCTGCCTCCCAGGGTTCATATCCGGATCAAAGCCTGACATAGCAAACAGTTTTAAAGTGTTATTAGCGCTTTACCAAAATGCTTTCCTTTAAGCAAACCTATTTTTTTTTTTACAGTGGCTTAAATTCACACCTGTGAAACTTAAATTTCAAAGTGAAAATGTGAAGCCAGATCTTTCCTGCTTTGTCAGATTGTATTACCCTAAGCTAATTATGGAAACTTTTGAAACCTCAATCAAATGATGGAAATGGATTATATAATTTTTTAAATTAGAATTCACTAGATATAAGCCCCCCTCCAGGCTGCCTAGCATCTTATAGCCAAATACATGAAAACAGTGAGATGCCTCATGGTGATCTCAGAAACAATACTATTATGTAGGGAGAAAGGTACAGAATTTAGAAAAGGAAATGCATAGTGAACTTTCGCTTAGCTTTTTAAGGAGAAATTCACTGCCTTTGCTCTAGAAAAGAAGTAAAATATGAGTTTGGGAAAACATCTATCCAGAGAAAAAGCAACCTTAAAGGTCTAAGAGACAGAGATAGAGTGTTGTGTAAATGAAGACAGAGCCTTAGGCTTTATTTAAATCCACAACAGCAAAGCCTTCTGGTTCTGTCTAGAAAGAGCCCTCCACTCTCAGAGATTTCCTGGCCCACCATAATATTCTGATGAGTTTAACTACAGAGAAAACATCCCCACAGGAATAAACCTGATTTTTGGCAACTCCTAAAACCCCAAGGCAACATGTTCTAATCCTAAAGTTAACACATTCTCCCAAAACTCACCTGACTTATCCTCATTACTCAACCTCCAAATAAGGAAAATGACAGCAGCCTCATCTGATAGGCTCCTTTTTGCCACCTGTAATGTTGCCCTCAAGGCTTGGTAAAACTATATGTATCTCACTTTGTTCTCTGCCTACCTTTCTGCCTGGCAACTGCTGATATAATACTAGGTAAACTTTTTTACCTTCTTGCCTTTCCTCTTCATTTATTGACCTCCAGGCAAAACCCTTAGAGATCTTAGGATTTCTGAGTTGAGAAATTGCCCAACAATTCCCTTATTAAATGATGCTCATACTCTCAGGACTGGTAGATAGTAGGATGGGGGCATTGTATATTCTCCCAAGACAATACATAAGAATTTGTACTTGTGAGGTTAAAGAAATAATTAGGGTATATATAAAAATGTAAGTAACTTAGAAGAGAAATTACAGCTGTAGCTTGAGGGTTCCCAAATGATTTAGTGACCCAAATGATAGGGTAGTAAAAGCCTTATGGCCTTCATACAATTTTCACCATGTTCAAAGAAATATCATTGCTAACTGTAAAGAAAACGACCTTGCATGTAGCTTAATTTTTTAAAGTATTTTTTTAATTTTTTTTAAACCCTTAACTTCTGTGTATTGTCTCATAGGTGGAAGAGTGGTGAGGGTGGGCAATGGGGGTCAAGTGACTTGCCCAGGGTCACACAGCTGGGAAGTGTCTGAGGCCAGATTTGAACCTAGGACCTCCTGTCTCTAGGCCTGACTCTCAATCCACTGAGCCACCCAACTGCCCCAATTTTTTAACATAATCCACAGGTCTTTTCTACAAGTACAAGGGCAGAAACAGAGCCACTGTTTCCAGAACTTATCATGTTTGTGGATTTGCTTGTTTAACTAGAAAGAGGATTGAAAGCTTTTCCAAATTGAAGAATTTTCCCCTTCTATAGTATAAATTCATTATGAGTAGAATTTGTGTCACATACATTTCCCTAACATGTCTAGGTCCAAGATTCTAACATTCTGGGTTCAATGTGTAATGGCTAATGATAATAGTGATTAAATGACAAATGTACTGTGGAAAATTGTCAGCACTGATATTGCTTATAAATGTTGGAGACCTAAAAAATTAGAAGGAAAACCCCAAAATATAATGACAGATGTGAGGTCTTGATTAATGTGAATTCTGAATCCTCTAATTCAATTACATTATTCATATTCATACTACATATTTCCATTAACCATATTACAAATGTTATATAATCATATACTTACATACAAATTACCATATTTTACATACTCATAGCTTCAATTAATGCAAATTCAAATAAGTATTTTTTTTAAACCCTTACCTTCCATCTTGGAGTCAATACTATGTTGGCTCCAAGGCAGAAGAGCAGTGAGGGTAGACAATGAGGGTCAAGTGACTTGCCCAGGGTCACGCAGCTGGGCAGTGTCTGAGGCCAGATTTGAACCCAGGACCTCCTGTCTCTAGGCCTGGTTCCCAATCCACTGAGCTACCCAGCTGCCCCCAAATTCAAATAAGTATTACCACATTGGGATATTCATTATTTGCATTAATCAGGACCTTATATGAACTACTTATCATATATATCGTATATGCTATACAACAAAATAACATATAAAATTAAATATAGGTTTGATTAACTTACAAGTTTTGATTCAAGTCCTGTCTCTAATAAATATTGGCTACATGACCCTGGATATATTAACTTACCCCTTAGTTCCCCATGTCAGCTCTCTAAGACTATAATTTGCAAAGAAAATGATAATCTATTTTGGTTTGAAGGAGCTCCCTAAACAGGTGAAATCACAGTTCTAATCCCAAATCCCAATGCCAAAAGTGTTTTTAAATTACTAAACTCTACACATGTGTGATCAGTCTTAACAGTATCACAGTCATGTGTTCATGTAGCATGATTCTCTAAAAACTTTACAAAATTATAGGGTACATTAATTGCCAACAGGAAAAGCAATTTCTCCATAGTTTTCTCATGCCAGTTCAGACTCTTCCCTGTCTTTGATATGTGACAAGATTCACAGCTTGAAATGGTACTGCTATGGATGCTCACCCAAATCTAAAAATGTGTACATAGACTTCACTGATTATGAGCTAATTGAGATAGTTTAACAGCTTCAATATAACAGCTTGCTCTATTACTGTTAGATTGTTGGTGAAGTTTTTTTTCCTTTTATGAGATGCAAGAGGGCATTTCAGGACACATGGGTAATATTCAAGAGATTGGTCTTCTGCATCAGTTTCTTAAAATAGTTGCCAACCTAATTCCTAGAGTTTCTCTTGATTTGTCTAAGTGCATTCCTCCTTTCGTGGTGCTCTGTGGAAAAGGTAAAAGTACACTGTCAAAATGTTAATTATGAAAGCATGTCACAAGTAGTCCAAAATGCCCCAGATATACAATACAGAATATACACAAAGAGTGGAAAAAAGTAAAAAGAGTAGTAGTAGCCAGGAACTTTTTTTTTAATCTACAGTAATATACTGTTCTCTAGAATGCCATCTGGAACCTCAAACATTTCCAGCAAATAGTGATTTCCTTCCCTGGGCTAGGAGAAGAAAATACTTAAATGATAAAAAACAAGGAAGTCAAATGCAAAAAAGTTTAATCATACAAAATGCCATTAATTCAAATATATTATTTCATTGGGAAGCTTTTGGTGGCCTGAATCTGATAAATAGCCTATCAACAAAATAGCAAAACTAAAATTTATTGATCCACATTTGTGTTAGGACTTTAGAAGTCATATGATGAGGCTGGAATTTTTTTAAATGACAGCAGAAGTATTTATTTTTACTAATCTGATCAAGAATTTTTTTTTTAATTTCTAAGATTATTAGGGCTTTCCACTCCTATCTTCTACTCCATCCTTTATAGCATCGATGTCAACCTTTTAGAGAGGAGTGGCCCCAGCACTCTGCTCAGGAGAGGGAGTAAAACTTCCATTCGCTGCTGGGCAGGGGGGGTTGGGGAGGGCACACAGCAGAGAGGGGGAAGGGAGCCGCTCCATCTTTCTAGTAACTAACTGATAGGTAAAGGGCACATGCCCATAGAGAGGTCTCTGCGTGCCAAAACCATGGGTTTGTCATCATGGCTTTATAGAATATCATCTTGGTTTATCATATGAGAATAATTTTAATTCCCAATCAAAATTTCTTCCAGGTTATAAGTAACCCCTTAAACTCCTACATCTAGTGTTCAACTCTCCCCTCCAATGTAATATCATCTCTGCAGTAGGCTTAGAAGAATTTGCTGGAAGAAGCCACCTGAGTGTACAAAAAACTGTCCTGTGTTGTGGCACTGTAATATAGGGCATCAGGATGGTGGTGAAAGAGAAATTGCACCAGGAGATGGAAAAGGGAAGCTATACAAGTGTCATATTGAAGAAAATTTGTCAGAGAAGTCAAGACACCTACTTTTAGTGAGGTTATTGTTCCCACAAACTCCCACCAAAATTGTCATTGTTTAATATGGATTGAGTGATATAAATGAACAGCAGAGTCCTGAGTATTCTCTCAGGTATAAAACCAAATATTGTACCACACCATACCATATATTCTTAGGCAACCTGTTTTCTGAAAGGGCATCTAATTTTTTTTTTAAGTTAGTAATATAACCCAGTATAGAACCATGCTATGGCCACTTGCTTCTTAGTTCTTCCTTGTTCTTAGCTTCTCCATCTTCGAGGCACTTTGTAGTTCCATCCACTCAAAAACCCCTCTCGGTGTGTTTCTTTTACCAATTAGATGAGATATTTGTTCAAAGCAAAAGACATTTAATCAAACAGAAAAGCAATACAAATGACTAGAAAGATTTCTCTTTACATCAATCCATCTTTACATCAATAACAATGGGAGAAGAGATTCGTATAGGGCAGCATTAGTGAACATTTTTGAGTTTGAGTGGCCAGAGGGCAAATCCAAGCTGTCTATGACCCTCCCTCCCCCAATTACCTAAGAAAGTGGAGGAAGAAAGTGCTGGCTTTAGGTGGCTGGACAGAGAGGCAGGGCATGCAAAATGTCCTCAGGTGCTGTGAAGAGGGGAAATGGAGCAGCTCCCTGAGTGCCAGCTAGGCACACATGCCAATACTTTGCCAATGCTGGTATAGGGAATAGATTTAGCTAGGGAACATGTATGCAGAAGCACAGAGAACATACATGGCCAGAGAATACACATGACTGGGAAAATTCACATTCCCAAGAACCTTGGTTGTTTCCCTCGAAAAATTGCTCAGGTCTTCTAGTGATGTCATGAGGTTAGAGCTGCTTTTTTTTTAAACTGAGCTTGGATCCTCTGCTGCTTTGTTCCTTTGCTATGCTACTCTCTGCCCTTATTGTTCTGGGTAGAACATCTATTTCTGGTGCTGCTGCTGTTCTCTGCTGGCATTTGCTGGTCTTCAACTACTTTGTGGCTACTTTGGGCCCTCTTCTACCACTATTTGATCTACTGCTAAATTACAGCTGTTGTACACAGCCCTTACCTCGCAGGAAGAGGGATCAGGTTCTTTAGCCATAGTCCCAGAGACTACTGCAACTATATTGAGCCAGCCAACCAATTTTAAAAAAACCAAAACAATCTTAGACTTAGATTATCTACCTTTTGAACTTCTTTTTCTCCTGCTGGGACTGTGGTTGGGAGTTGAGGAGGAAAGATAGGGGAATATAATAGAATCATAGTTTAAATTTTGTTTGATTTACAGTGAGAAAATCTCATCTTCTTTCCATTCCCATTGATAACAGTGATGGTCTAGAGCAGGCAAATCATAGAGAACTGGCCAACAGGAATGATTGGTGATCTTTGTCCTATTCCCCTCCCTCTAGCTAAATACCATCAGGCCTGACATTTCCATTTACATAGTCTAACCTACTTGCTTTCTCTCAGAACATTATATCTCTTGTCTTTCACCCTTATATTTCCTCCACACCTTTAATATGTTCCATCCTCATCCCTGCCTCCTAAAATTCCCAGCCCTCTTTAAAGCTTGACTCAAGTACCAGTTCCTACATAAGATTTCTCTGCCTCTTCCTAGTATTTCCCTAACTCTAAAATGGCCTTGCATTTATTTTCTCTGTGTGTCTATATTTATTTGTGAACATCCTGTACACAAATGTGTTCATATATATAGACACATGTGTGCATATATGTTATGTCCCTGATAGAATATAAAAACCTTGAGGAAAAAGATTGTTCCATTTTTTTTTTATTTTTTATCCCCAAGATCTTATACAGTATCTGGCATAGAATAAGATATTTAGTAAATGAGTGTTGATTAACTGATAATCATCTTAATCCCGACATACTGAAAGTTCTCAACTTGTAGAGTCTCTTTATTGATACTAATGTGTTTTATTATCATCCTATGATTTGCAGCCATATAGCATCATTAGGAGAATATTATTTGAAGCAAGAGGTTTTATAAAAGGAAATAGTTTTGGATTATCACAAGTACAAAACCATTTCCCAAATACAATCCAGACCTCTCTTGCTGTTTTAAAAGTTTAGTCCACAATGTCCATATATAAAACCTATTCAAAATAAATAGATATAGGTATAGATGTAGAACAGGTATTTTATAGATATTCATATAGATGGATTAGCTCAATGGATTGCCCATTCAACTACCTTTCATAATGTAGAAAACAGATATTTTTCACTTATTTTTTTCCCTGTATGAATAGGTTGATCTCTTTTATAGTTGCAAATATGCTTTATATATCATTTTTTAAAAAGATACAGTTTAATAATGCTTATTAAGACTAATATGTTTACCTGCTGGGAATCAGACACTGTCTTTGTATTTCCTACAATACCCACATAGTTCCTTAGGAGTTTAATCAATATGTTGAATGAACAACTTCCTATGGAAGGTTATAGGGTAATGCTAGCATTATGCAAACTTTCTCTGAAAAAAGGAATAGTATCTTAATGATATCCCACAGGATAGAAAAAAAAATTCTTCATTTCCCTTTTTTGTTCCACCATGGTCACATTTCTAAGCAAATCATTAACTATTACTTCTAGTAGTGTGCATCTGCAAATGGAAATGATAATACTCTGGGTTTATATGATGCTTTTATTCTGAAAATACTTGAATATGGACGAAGGGTTTTGAGGTCTTTGGGGGACAAAAAACAAAGAGTACAAAAGTATTTTCCCTTCTCATCTGGAAAGCGAATTGTACCTTTTATGAATATATTGTACCTTTTATGAATATAACTTTTATTTGAAAATTTAGTTGCTTTGCTCATGAATGCAAAGTTATATGCTTTATTTAGGCATGAGTAAAAGATCATTTTATAGAGTCCCAAAATTGATATTTTTAAATATTTTATTATAAAAATATTGACATTTGACACTTTAAATATTTAGCAACAATTGACTTATACATGACTCTAATTCTTATAGATGTTCTTCCATGTTTGGATTATAAGTGTAGAATGTCACATACTGCCTTAACTGCTATACAGGTCAATTTTATTTAGCCTTTTTTATTTTTGTCATAAAGGTAGTTAATATGAGGAGTTTATAAAAATGATTATGACATATAAATACATTAATGAAACAAAATTATGTTCATTAAAATATTGGAATTCTTAACCATCACATGAAAGAACTTATAAGTAACCATTTTAAGTTTTTTAACTTAATAAAAATCTATTTTTTTCTACCTACAACCCTCCACTGCATTAAAGAAAATAACCAAATTCCTTGTAACAAATATGCATAATACAGCAAAATCATATTACTAGTTAACTATATTCAAAAAATGTGTCTCATTCTGCATCCTAAATCTTTCAAGAGATAGGCAACATGTTTTATTGTCATTTCATGATTTGCAACTATATAGCACCATTAGGAAAATATTATTCTTAAAAATATGAGGTTTTATATCAGGAAATAGTTTCAGATTGTCAGAAATGCCAGACCATTTTGGAATTTTAGTCTAGAACCTCTCTTGCCCTTATAATCAATTTTGGTCCATAATGTCAATAAACAATACCTATTAAAGAGAGAATGAGATGGACTAACTCAATGAGTTGCACATTCAGCTGCCCGTTATAGTGTAGTAAAAAGAAATTTTTCACCTTTTTGTCTCCTGTATGGATAGTTAGGTTGATTTAAGTATTTGTCAATTCATATATAATTTTTTTAAATAAAGTTTAATAATACTTATTAAGGCTATGTTCAGGTGCTCTAATATAGTTTCCAATAAACATATGGGGAGAGAAAAATTCACAGCTAGAAATCAAATTTCAGAACAAAATCAGACCCTGTTGCTTTGATTATCTAACCAGGTTGTTTCCCTTGCTAAAAGTTTGTTGCAGAAAAAGTACCTAGAAGAAATAATCAATCTCTAGAGTTCCAGTTTATAACTTGAACATATATAGTAACAATGTAAGTGTAACTTGGGATGAAATGATAAATCTCTAGGCTTTAATTAATACTACTTTTAGGAAAAGACTAGATATGAAAAATTTGGGAGGAAAAAAGAGTAGAGCTACATTGTGATTTACTTTCACCACAGGAGAACTTAATAAGAATAAATTTGCATACCTTAAACATTAATTTTATTTAATTTAGTAACCTCAGAAAGTGATGTTAGAGTTAGGCTTAGAAAAGTGATTTTACAAATGTAATCCCAAGGCAAAACTGTTATCCTAAGACCTATTCCACTAAACAACCACGCTACATAGAAAGTTAAAGTTGAAAGGGTCATTTGAAATAAACTTATCCAGCACTTGTTTTTTGAAGAAAAGAAACAAGGCCAATGAAATGAAGTGTCTTACCCAAGGTCAAAAAACTATAAACTGATAGAACCAGGAAGAAAACCTAGATATTGCCCTCTTTAAGCTAAGTAGCAAAGAGTATTGATTTACCCAAAAAGTTAAGAGTTTTTTTCTATCCTCGCTACAACCTTTAAAAAGAAATGATGTAAAAAAGAACTAGAATGGTTGCCTGGCTACCTCAAAATAGTGAAATATGTTCCCTATTATTGATATATTCAAAATTTAGCACAATTATTAAACAACTATAAAAACTAAGGACAACTGAAAATTTGTGATGTATGGTGAAAAAACCTGGTCTGAGATTTAGGAGACCTAACTTATAGTCCTGATTCTGCCACCAACTGGCAGTGTGACCCTAAATAAATCTTTTTGCCTCTAGTCTCTGTTTCCCCTTCGGTACAATGAGGATAATAGACTAGGTAATCTCTAAGGTTCTTTCCTGCTCTAACTTCTATAATTCTAATATTTTTCACATTCAAAATGTTAGCACAATGTAAATGATGGTAGGAATTCAATTAGATCTGAAAATAAAAATGAAATCCCTATTTTTATATCTATGGAAAATTGCATTATGGCATTTATTGACAAAATTCAGGGGTGGACAGGATGGGACTTAAATTTTTTCACACATATAGCTTCTTATCATCAAAGGGTCTAACGGGAAATGGCAGGATTTCCCAGCAGGATAGAGGGCCTGAATGATCATGGAAGTCAAATGCCATGAAAGACTGAGGAGCAAGGGAGGAGAAAAGAATTACTCTTGGGAACTTTGGATCCCCAGGGTACTGTGAATGAAGCAGCCAGTGACTTGCTGATTGCAAGGGAAGGGCAGTACTACTTCAAATTGAATGCAATCATCAGCAATTGGAGCCTTGCCTAGATTACTGACCTGACTAAGGGGTGATCTTCCTGGAAAGAATTTACTGGATACTAGGACTTGGTGAATTTTTCCCTTTTTTTTCTTTTGCCCTTTCTTCTACCTGACCACTGCCTGGAAAAGTATATCTATAAATCTTGTTTATTTTCTGTATGTACTTTTCTAATAGCTTTTGCTCCATTTAAAAAAGAGCTGATTTTTATTTCATTCCAAGCAAGTATTTGCTATAAACGAGTGTACCTCACAATGAGGAATGACAAAGGGGAAACCCTGGACAAATAGTCCAGATAGAGCCATAAATCTATACTGAATTTCTGTAACTCTTAAGAGACACAAATTAGGGCTTCATACTTGATGTGTGGTCTCAGATTCAGCTTTTCCTATAGTAATCAAAACTCAAGTCAATAAACATTTATTAAATGTTTACTATATACTGGACAGAGTGCTAAGCCAAGAATACAAATATAAGCAAAAAGAAATACAGTCCCTGCCCTCAAAGAACTTACATTATAATGGCAAAAGGCAACATATATGAAGGGACTTACAAAGCAATGCTATGGGGAAAGGATGGAGGAAGGGAAGAAAATAAAAGTCAGGAATGAAACCATTGAATGGAATGAGAGTTAAGTAAGCTTGGCTGGTCTGAGCACTTCCTCAAAATGGATATTCCAGAAGGAACTCACTCATGGGAGGAGGGATCTGCCAAGACAGGGAGGTCGTTGGGTAATGGAAGATAATTTCAGAAAGTCAGGAATGAAGTCAGGAGAAGAGAAGAATTTGGAAACTAAATTTATTTATTCCAGGAGATGTTTTTCTAGGAGAAAAATATCTTTTGCAGGAGCATTAGATTTCTTAAGCAAGACAACTACATCAGGACTGTAATACTTAATGGAGGAAAAAAGATTTGGCAAGAAGATCCTCAATTATCAAACAGAGAATATGCTAAAATTTCCAAAATTCTGGATTAGAGTTCCCTCTACTGGCATTTCTCATGTATTACAATATGTTATTCAGATTTACCAGATGTAAAATTCACAATTTTATTATAAACAAGGGTTAGATTTTAATATAAACCTTTAATACTTGTTTGGGAAGAATGTTTCTCATAAATTAACACTTTTCATTTTAAAAATTAATGCCTGATCTTCCCTTTAGATTTCCCTTTTTCCTGATATGTACCTAGCATAACTCCATTTTTAGATGCAAATGATTTATATCATAAACTTAAAACTAGAATTAATAATGCAAAATGGTATACCTATTCATAAAAAAGTTGCCAAAATTGGAAGAACCAAGAATATATTGATATGAATCTTCAAGCACTTTTTTTTTTAAACCCTTAACTTCTGTGTATTGGCTCCAAGGCAGGAGAGTGGTAAGGGTGGGCAATGGGGGTCAGGTGACTTGCCCAGGGTCACACAGTTGGGAAGTGTCTGAGGCCAGATTTGAACCTAGGACATCCTGTCTCTAGGTCTGGCTCTCACTCCACTGAGCTACCCAGCTGCCCCTTCAAGCACTTTTTAACAAGCAGTAGCCTATTTTGCTTATGTTGTTCGTTCAATCCTTCTCTAGCTCCTATGCATTTCCCACACACATTTCAAGGCTTGGTTCAAATCAGAGACATAACCAGTTCAGGAAAAATATGGCTTTGATGCAATATCCTAAAATCTGGAAGATCCCCTCTCCTGAAAGATTCATTTCCTCCATGCAATGACCACTCTTCTTGAAATTTTTTTCATTCCAACTAGTATTTTTTAAGTACCTACTTAGAGTTAAGTCAGGAATTGCAGGAGGAACTGGGAATGAAAATAGTACTTGTCTTCAAGGAACTTATATTATATTCTACTAGAAACAACATGTGTACATAAAAATATCAAATATATACAAAACGAATACAGATTAATTTTAAGGAAAGAGGCTAGCAATTTAGAGTTGAGACTTTTGTGTAAGAGATAGCATTTAGGTTGAACCTGGAAAAGAGTTAGGGATTTCCAGAGGTGAAGAGAGAGACTATTAGTATAGACTCAAGAAGATTTGTATAACTAATAGCATAAGGGAACATGGAAAGGGTATAGTCAATATAATAGAGTAAGAGGAGGCAGCACAGTCTAGCTCTCTACCATACCTCCTCTACAGTGATCTAGAAAATGCACCAGACCAAATTATGAGTGGGAAAGATAAGAAAAAAGTCATAATCAGTCATTTTTCCAGACCAGAATAGGTTTAAGGAGGCAGAGAGGTCTTCAGGTACCAGGAATGGGGTGTAGCCAGTAGCGCACAAGAAGGGGAAGCGTTTCAGCACTTAGGGACTGAAAGATGGCAGAGGCTGGGCAACAGTTCAAAAAAGATACCAGGAGGGGCAGCTGGGTAGCTCATTGAATTGAGAGTCAGGCCTAGAGACGGGAGGTCCTAGGTTCAAATCCGGCCTCAGACATTTCCCAGCTGTGTGACCCTGGGCAAGTCACTTGACCCCCATTGCCCACCCTTACCACTCTTCCACCAAGGAGGAAATACACAGAAGTTAAGGGTTTAAAAAAAAAAAAAAAAAAAAAAAAGATCCCAGGAGATCCCTTGAACTAGTTCAAGGTTCAGTGTGATATCTCTCAGTCACCCATTACTCAATTCCAGGTCATGGATCCAGGGTAGAAAGGAGTGGTTAAAAGCCAGAGCCCTAGCTATGTACTAAATAAAGAACAATTTCCCAAAGCAAAGGGTAGTCATGTGGCTCTGCTACTATTCTCAGAAACAGAAAGGGAACTCATTTCTAGTCTCTGGTCTTGTGTGGAAGCCTGCAATGAAATAACTAGGGCAGGAATCCCAGACCCAAGGGGTACCTTCAGTTTAGTTGTTCTGAATCTATAGAGCCTCCCCTTATAATAATAATTTCTGAAGCCTCAGCAGACTACTGAAATTAGAGACAAGTTCATAGACCCAAACCTAGATCAAGAACTTAAGGAAGCTCAGATCACAAAGACAGTAAGCATAAACTGGATCACATCACTTTGGAAACTCTGAAAGTGTGTGAAACCCCATTCTAAGCTGTGAAAGCATCAATAGGAGGTAAGAAAATATAAAAAAAAGAAGAAGAAGACATCCTCCTCCAGAAGTAGGCAGAGCCCAGAACTAATATAAAGTTTAATATTCAATAATATTCAATATTCAATCAAGAAATAGGCTGAAAGAAAAAGCAAACAAAAAAAGAGCTTTTATGGCAACAGAGAAGCTTAAAGCATAAACCTAGAAAAAGAGAATGACTCCAAAATATCTACAAGCAAAGCTTCAAAGAAAAATGCAGTTTGGTCATAAGTTCAACAAGAGTTCTAGAAGAGTTAAAGCATGTTAAAAAAAACATTTTTTAAAGAATTATTTTAAAAATCAATTAAAAAGGCAGCTAGGTGGTTCAGTGGTTTGAGAGTCAGGCCCAGAGATGGAAAGTCCTGGTGTTTTGGGAAAAACACACCCAAGTTCATAGCATGATCCCACCCCAAGAATGGGAGACTTGAATTCCATTCAATCTAGAAATAAAAGAATTTTATTTGAAGAAGAAGAGGTTTAAGGTGGTATCCTAGGAAGCCCTAGTGCTGATGGATTAGCTTCTCTGGAGTTCTCCAGGTGTAGAGTAGCAGTCCCAAAAGAGGAACAGTGCCTCCAAGTATGGAGTAGCAGCTCTGAGCCCTGTGGATCAGGGTTTGCATGTTTATTAGGGTCTGGGGGCTTGTCATCTCCCATTTCAGAGAGATCTTCACCTTTCCCAAAAACCCTGGAAAATGGGCATTGCCAGATTCAGTTGGAGGTGTGTTTTGAGATTTGACATGTATGTCATAGGGAATAAGGAACATGCACTAATTTGGGGGAATCCTTCTGGAATTCCAAAGCCCTTAGTATGCATGTCCTATATTCTCCCCATTGTCCACTTTGTCATCATTTGTTAATATGGGAGAGGTCTCACTACCCTTCTGGAATAAGAAATTTGAGTGGGAGGGGATACAGCCCATCAGATGACCACTACAGGCAATTAATTATGTCCAATAGTTCAGAATTAAGGTAAAGAACAATATGAGTAATTAACAAAACAGATTAGGCACAAAGCTGATGCTTAGTATAGAGCATTACAGATCCAGTACAGTTGATTGATGATAATAAATGGGTAACTCAACAACAATACAGACTCTGGGGGACAGCTAGTGGAATGAGAGCCAGGCCTAGAGACAGGAGGTCCTAGGTTCAAATCTGGCCTCAGACACTTCCTAGCTGTGTGAGCCTGTCAAGTCATTTAATCCCCATTGCCCAGCCCTTACCACTCTCCTACCTTGGAACCAATATTCAGTATTGATTCCAGGACAGAAGATAAGGATTTTTTTTAATCAATCAGAAAAAAAAGCAGTTGAGAGCAGTAAAGGAAAAAAATAGAAAAAGGAAGCAAGAGCTAAAAAAAAAAAGATATCAAAAGAGAATTTATCACTTAGAAAATGACGTATATAACACCTTATGGCAGAATCTCCTTGGAAATTAAAGTTGGTCAAATGGAAACTATTTATTCCATGAGACTTCAAGAAGTAATAAAATAGAGTCAAAGACTAAAAAAAATAGAAAATATGAAGTATCTTGTAGGAAAAACAACTGGCATGGAAGTATATTGAGAAAAAATAATTTGATGCAATGATCTGGGACAATCCTGAAAGACATGAAGGGGAATGTTATCCATATCCAGAGAAAGAACTGTTGGAGTTGTCCTTTACATCAGTATATTTATAGTTTTATTTTTTTTTGGTTATTATGACTTTGCTCTTATAACAATGAGCAATATGAAAGTGTGTTTTGCATGAAAATAAAAAGAAAGGAAAAGAAAAAATAATTGAAGAGTCATTGGGCTACTTAAATACAATGAATAACCAAAAAAAGAGCCTAGACAGTTTTTAAGAAATCTAGTCTATATCTTAGAAAAGGAAGTAAAATAGATATTGGAAATGGGCAGTAGTTACTTCTGAAAGAAATCACCAAATGAAAACTCCCAGGAATATTGTAGCCATAATCATAGCTCTCGTATCAAGGAAAACATACTGCAAACAGCCAGAAAAACGAGTACCAAGGAGGTATAGTCAAGATCACACAAGATTTAAAAGCCACCACTAAAAAGGAATTATATAGAAATGTTAACTATTATTATTAATGATAATGATAATCCTTTTTTTCACTTGATAACACCCCACAGGATGACAGATTTAGAACTAGAAGGGCCCTTACAGGCCATCTACGCTAATTGCTTTATTTTACAGATGAGGAGCTAAAACAAACAAAGGTTAAAAGACTGCTCAGGGTCAGTCACACAGCCAGTGTCAACCAGGATTCAAACCCAGATCACCATTCTTCCCCTGCAAGTACTACGAAAACTTAAAGAAAGCTATTAATTTTGTCTCTACGTCAATCCCAACCAATCTTTCCAGACTAGAAAAGCCTTCAAGAACCTTTGTACCATCATAATACATTAAAATAGGATTTTAATGGGAGAGTATTATTTCAGATAAATGACAGACTCTTTCCAATTCTATTTTTTCTCAGTCCCAAGGCTCAGGGAAATTTCTTTCTTCCTTTCTTTCTTCCTTCCTTTCTTTCTTTCTTTCTTTCTTTCTTTCTTTCTTTCTTT
>NC_058133.1:422123162-422187520 GCF_016433145.1 Gracilinanus agilis | reverse complement strand
CCTTCCTTCCTTCCTTCCTTCCTTCCTTCCTTCCTTCCTTTCTTTCTTTCTTTCTTTCTTTCTTTCTTTCTTTCTTTTTTACCATGCTCTGCTGGTTTGAAGAGTAGATTAGATTTAAATAACAGAGAGTTTTTTTATAACATACAGAGGCTTTTATCCTGCATTTGGTGGGTGAGAGGGAGCAGTTTAAGATTTTTAAAAAAAAGACGCAATGTGCAAGGTCTCTGATTTGATGGTTGCCACTATAGTTGCTTCTGTAAGATCACCTGAAGAGCCCTGGCACCAAAGTCCTTAGAGCAGGGGTCGGCAACGTATGGCTCTCAAGCCATATCTGGCTCTTTTGAGGGCCAGATGTGGCTCTTTCTGCAGGAGCCATAAAGTCAACCGCAGCACAGTAACTAACAGTTTACGCATGACATCGTGCGTCACGTGATACGTCATGTGATCCTTTCGGTACCGCGGCTATCTTCTAAGATAGAAGCTCCCTCATTGATATTGCTGCGCGAGACAAATCCTGGTCTCTAGTTCGGCTTGGTAGGTGTGCTGTGTGTTCCTCCTTCTGCCCTCCTTTTACTCTTTCCACACCTGTTACTGACATCTTGGGGTTCTGTAGAGTGATTGATCACTTTTGTCTACATTCTCTACCCCTCTGCCTCTGATTCACATGGCTTTATCTCAGTGCATTCATGGGGTCTGCACTCCCTATTTGTGGGATTGTTGTTGTTTTTAACGTTTCTACCTGCTCTTAAAAGGGAACTGTAGTCAGATTACATCTTTACATATGCTTCATTAGTGAGAAACATTTCTCCCCAGTAGTTGTTTCATTTGATACAGAATGACTGAGTAGGCAGCACTGATAAACACCTGGACCAGGAAATGTGTGTGATGTGTCCTGGCCAGTTTTCCATGAAAAGGTACCCTCCTCCCCCACTACTTACTAATGCCTGCACACAAGTCATGTTATTTTCTGTAATCTCCTGATCTCCTACTTAATTTATGTGGCCAAATGGCTTAACCAGCAGGCCGGCAGCTTTTTCTTCTCCTATTGCCTGACTTGAGAGAGGGAGAGGAAAAAGTATCTTCCCTGAATTTTTCTCTCTTTATTTCAGCAATTTTCTTAGTGTAAAGGAGTTTTATATGTATGTGTGCAGTTACATCAGTACTATAGTGCCCCATTAAGTCTTGTTTTTTGATTAATAATCAAAATAATTTTGATTAATAGTCAGCAAAACCATGCAGCACCAGAAGTCACATTAATGTACTTTATTCATCATTGGTTAGCACATAATAATGTTATTAAAAATAGTCCAGAGACTTATTGTACTTTAAAAGTGTTTTTCTTACATAAAATGCACATATTACTTGTATTCAATGTTAAACATATTGTACAGCTCTCATGAAATTACATTTTAAGAAATGTGGCGTTTATGGCTTTCATGGCCAAAAAGGTTTCAGATCCCTGCCTTAGAGCAATGATGGCAAACCTATGGCATACATGCCAAAAAGGACACACAGAGCCCCCTCTGTGGGCACTCCTGGTGGTGGTGGTGGAAGAGGAGGAGGCATTGGTGGTGCCTCTCTGCCCAGCAGCCCAATGGGAGTGTTTCCTCCCTCCCCTGTCTGGTGGGGGTACAGGTGGCAGGCCCTGTACCTAGCACCCCATCTCTAAAAGGTTCACCATCACTGCCTCCCAGAAGTCCCTAATTAAGTAGACACCAGAGTAATTTCAGAACCATTCATTTTTTGACATGGAAGAGTTGCTGTGGGGAAACATGTAGGCAGACTGGTCATCAAGGAATCCCAGCAGGTAGAAGGGTTCAGAGGGAAAAATGAATATTCTCTAGGATTAGGGTTCCCCTTAGAAATTGTTAAGGGAGGGGATGCTAGGTGTCCTGGTAGATAGAGCATTAGGCCTGGAGATGGAAGATCTTGGCTTCGAATCTGGCCTCAGACATTTCCTACCTGTATGAGCCTAGGCAAGTCACTTAATCCCAGTAGCCTAGCCCTTACTTATCTTCTGCTGTGGAACCAATACTTAGCATTGATCTAAGGTGGAAGGTAAGGGTTTTTGTGGGTTTTTTTAAGTTGTTATGGGTCAGAGTCATTATAGGTTCATAGATTTTGATCTGGAAGAGGCCTTAGAGGTCATCTAATCTAATAAACATATTCATTTCAGAAATGTGAAAACTGAGGCTTAGAGACTGGGAATAGATTTCACCAAAGTCACACAGTGAGTAGCAAAGCCAGGATTTAAAACCTGGTCTTTTAACTCCACATCCAGCATTCCTCACTTCATATCACATCATTTCTGATCTTACCTCATTTGAGGTAGAATCCACATTACTAGGATTACCTAAATTCAGAGTTGTATAAGAAGCCCACTTCATTGGATAGTCTCCAAATGCTGACCTTCCTATCAGTAAAAAGAAATTGAACCTGTTCTTCCCTTAATATATGTCAGTGATTCCCAAAGTGGGCGCCACCACCACCTGGTGGGTGCTGCAGCAATCCAGGAGAGTGGTGATGGCCACAGGTGCATTTGGGGGCAGTGAATAACTGTAAGGGGGCAGTGATAGTATGTGATGGGGGTGCTAAGTATTATTTTTTCTAGAAAGGGGGGCAGTAGGCCAAAATAGTTTGGGAACCACTGATATATGTTTTTATTTAATTTTAAATTACAAGCACGCCATATTATGAAATGAAGGAGGGGGTAGAATTCAACCCATCTTCCCACCCTTTTATTCACTGATCACACAGTCCTTGAGATCAGACTGTAGTCTAAGCCATGGAGACCACTAGATTTTACCCCTTCCAGAGGCCACCCATTCCATCACACGACATTATTTGTTAATAATTACCAACAAGTTTGTTTTAATTGAACAGAATTCTGAATCTCTGAAATTCATTTATTGCTTCTAATTCTTCTCTCTGGGACAAACAAGATAAATGTAATAATCACTTTTCAACATGATGGCTCTTGAAATATTTAGACAGCTGCTACCATGTGTCCTCCAAGTCTTCTCCAGGTTAAATATCTCTAGTTCATTTCTTTCAGTTTCAACCTCTCCATTCTGTACTACAATGAGAAAATTAAGGGGATTGGGACAGCAAATGGTTAATTGTGAGAATTGATTGAACCACACTGACTCCATCTTGGGATTCAATTCTAGAGCTGGTTCAGTCCCTTTTCTATCCAGTTTCGGGTCTTGTCCAATTTTGTCTTATAAGGAAAGCTTATTCAGTTGTGGGAATTGGAAAAAAACTTACTGCATTTTTTTGAACCTAGCCCTAACATGGCTAAGAAACTGTACTACCTGTACCTACTGTTTAAAGACCCTTAACCAAGGACCCATATAATGTTGACCAAAAACACAGTTAGATTCTATGATTGATAGGGATTTCTCCAACAACCAACATGTCTCATCTGAAAACTGGCCTCATGCTGATCAATAACTTATTGTTTCCAAATTCCTTTTGTTATTTACAGATATTTGGGAGGAATGGGACACCTTTTTTCTAAATTTAGGAAAATGCACCTTCAGTCTTTCCCTTCCAACTTGGAAAGTCCCAAATCTTTTATCTAGTTAGGAATCAGATTACCTAATTTTTTTTTTGTGGTCTTAATTGATTAATTGTTTTTAATGTATAAAAGTTAGTGTCCCCCTGTATTTGGGGTCTAGCCCTAAACTGAGGAAAGGTCTTGGTCCCAATTTGTTAAGTAATTGACATGCATTGCTTAATGAATTAATATGTTCAAAAGATGAAACCTTTGTTTTCTCAGTCATTTCATGTTTTGCTCATTACACTACTCAGTCTTTCCCACACGAAAATGAAGAGTCAGGGGGAACTTCTCCAGAGCAGCAACTGCCCCTGTGACAATGAAAGCAAGTCGGATTTACTCTGGGATTGCCAGATCTTGAAAATTTCTTGTTTGATGTTTCCCTTGTACCTTGCAGCAAAGGGTAGGGGAAGGCATTTCTCCTCTTAACTGCCAACCAGGAGAAATGGCAAGTTGCCTCAGGGGTGCATAGTAGGTGCAATTCAACTAAAATTCAACTTTCTGCAAGAAGCCCTTTACAAATCCCACTTAATGCTAGTACCTTCCCTATAAGATTATCTCTGATTTACTCTCTATATATTTTGAGTTTACATAGTTTGCAAGTTCATGGACTTCCCTATTACTGTGAGCCCCCCTCGATATCAGATACTGGTTTTCCCCCCTTTTCTTTGTAACCCCAGTACAGTACCTGGCCCACAGTAGGGACTTAATAAATATTTATTGATTTAACTTGTAGAATTTAACTGATTATCATCAGTCATTCATGTCACTCTTACTTGGATATGCTCCTGTTTATCAATGCTCTTCCTAAAATATGGAAGGCAGGACTGAACACAATACTCCAAATGTGTTCTGACCAAAGCAAAAGACAATAGGATTATATCTCCCTCTTCTGGACACTATGTTTCTATTAATGTAACCTAATTTTTAAATTACTTTGTTTTGCTTCCATATCACATTATTGAGTTATATTAAGCTTACAACTCACTGAAATTCTCAGTCTTTTTTATGTGTGTAAGGGGCATGTGTGGGGGCTAGTTAAGTATGCCCCTGTGGGTCTGTCTAGTTGTGGCTCACAGGGACACAAGAGTAGATATTTCTAGGATTAAATCTCCCAACCTTTGAATCCTGCCAGGAAGGAAAACCTGAGGTCAGAGGTTGACCACTTTGATCTTCTCAAAGGGGGTGTACTGGGCTTGAATTATATGTTTTTGATCCCTTAAATATTGTCAGTTTAGGGGCAGCTGGGTAGCTCAGTGGATTGAGAGTCAGGCCTAGAGACGGGAGGTCCTAGGTTCAAATCTAACCTCAGATACTTCCCAGCTGTGTGACCCTGGGCAAGTCACTTGACTCCCATTGCCCACCCTTACCACTCTTCCACCAAGGAGCCAATACACAGAAGTTAAGGGTTTAAAAATATATATATTGTTAGTTTGGGGAAAATACTTTTTAATTAAAGCAACACTTTTGATTGTTATCCTTTAATGGGAAAAGAGAGCTCCAAGCTATATATTCAAGTTTTAACTCCTTCCCACCAAATGTCAGTTTCACAGTGAACATGCATAGCAAGTAGCAAATAAAAGCATTTATCCAAGTCAATAGCAAAACAGAAATCAGAGAAAGTATACCTAGGAGAATATATACCAGGCAATACAGAGTTATGAGCTTTCCTACTAGCTAAACCAAGAGAGATTCAAATCTCACCCAAGGGAAATTCCCCAAAGTCTTAAGGGCAGCAAGCTAGGGACGAGAACATGATAAAGACTACCAACTCTATATGTTGGCTTCTTCCCAGTCTTTTTCTCTTCTTAGATCTGAAGAGAAATTGGAATTTTATGTCTTCTCTCATAATGCTAGAAGCCAAAATAATTTAGTCTCTCATCTCTAGCCCTCAACAACACAAACCCCACATTTATATACATAGGGTATTAAGTAATTAACCTCTACCAATGAGAAGAAAATCCCAAACAACTGGGTCTTTGAGCTAAGCATTAACAGGAACTATTGTCTATTTAGTGCCCCCCTTCTGTACTATGAACCCTTGATTTATTTTACTATTAGTGTTGGACTTTAAATTGATCCCTTTTCAGCCCTTCATTCTAAATCTTCAAGAATTCTTTGAACTATGATTCTGTCCTTCAATATATTAGCTATCCCTTTGAGCTTTGTGTCTTCTGTAAATTTAATAACATTCCTTCTCTGCCTTAATTCAAGCCACTTATAAAAATGTTGACCAGAATAGAGTCAAGGATAGATACCTGAAGTACCTCTCTCTGTAAGAACTCATATAAGTCAACACCAATTTATAAATTACTATTTGGGGGGCTACATTTGCCATGTCACATTATTGAGTTATATTAAGCTTACTGTTTTAAACCCACCTAACTCTATAATCATCCATCTAACAACTATCTACAATTTTCACAAGAAAGTCATGAGAAATTTAGTCAAATGCCTAGTTGAAATCCAGCTGTACTGTTTCTGTGGTATAAAAATATGAAGTTACTCTGGCATTACTTATTCTTTTTTTTTTAACTCTTACTTTCATTTTAGAATCAGTACTCAGTATTGGTTCCAAGGTAGAAGAGTGGTAAGGGTTAGGCAATTGAGGTTAAATGACTTGCCCAGAGTCACACAGCTAGAAAGTGTCTGAGGCCAGATTTGAACCCCAGGACTTCCTGTCTCTGGGTCTGGATCTCTATCCACTCAGCCCCACATTACTTGTTCTTGATTAACCCATGCTAGCTCTTAGTGATTGCCACTCCTTTTAGTATTTTTAAACCAAAAATTTAACAGTACAATCTAGAATTTTTCTTGCTATCAAAGTCAAACTTATTGTTCAACTGGTCTATCTATCTATCTATCTATCTATCTATCTATCTATCTATCTATCTATCTATCTATCTATCTACCTACCTACCTACCTATCTATCTATCATATCTATCTTGGGTTTTAATTTCTTATTAACTATTTTTTGTTTTTTCCTTCCCATTATGGAACATCCCCCAACCCCACTCCAACCCAAACCCCAAATCCTGCAAATATAAATACATAAGCACTTAGCCTGGCATTTAAAGACCTCCATAGTATAGCCCCCACTTACCTTTTTTTTTTAATTTTTTAAAATTTATTTTAAAAATATTTTTCCATGTTTACATGATTCATTTTCTTTCTCTCCTCTCTTCTCTCATCTCTCCTAGAACCAACAAGCAATTCCACTGGGTTGTACAAATGTTATCACTTGATACCTATTTCCATATTATTCATTTTTGCTATAGAGCAATCTTTTAAAGCCCAAACCCCAAAACATATACCCATATATACAAGAGATGACATATTTTTCTTTTGCATTTCTACTCCCATAGTTCTTTCTCTTAATGTGGTATATAAGTCCTTCAGGAGTGTCCTGGATTATTGCATTGCTACTAGTAGGTAAGTCCATTAAATTGGAAACATTCCACAATGTTTCCCTTTCTGTGTACAATGTTCTCTTGGTCCTGCTCATTTCACTCAGCAACAGTTCATTGAAATTCCCCCATTTCATAAAGAAATCCTCCAGATCATCATTCCTAACAGCACAATAGTATTCCATCACCATCAAATACCATAATTTGTTCAGCCATTCCTCAGGCCAGGGACATCCCCTAATTTTCCAATTTTTTGCCACAACAAAGAGCACAGCTATGAATATTTTTGTACAAATATTTTTCGTTATCTCTTTGGGTTACAAACCCAGCCTACTTACCTTTTTTAAACATTTCATATTATACCCCTTCATGTACATGTTACACTTTGATACTTTGATACTACCTATTCTCTGAATTTGACGAGCCATCTTCCAACTGTTCAGACTGTCCCTTCTGCCTAGAATCCACTCCCTCTTTACCTCTGTCCCTTAGAATCTCTCATTTTCTTTGAGGTTCAGCAGAGCCCTCCTATACAGAGTTTTGATTCTTCCTAGTTGTTAGAATTCTCTTCCTCAAAAATTACTCTGTATTTACTTAGCTGTGTACATGTTGTATCCACTCAGTAGAATGTAAGATCTGTGAAGCTGGGGACTCTTTGTATCCTTCATCATCTAATATATATTTGTTGAATTAAGTAGAAAAAAATATTAGTTCTGCCTTCTCTCTGTTATCCATTATAACTGTCATCTATATCAAGCAGTTGTCCTATTCCTTCTTTGGCCTTTCTCTTGCCACCAAATAAGCTCTGAATATGTGTGTTTCCTTAGAGTTTTTTACCATCTTCAGCTCATTCTGAGCTTTTGTATTCCTGATTCTATTCTTACAAGACCATGCTATTCTTTTATATTTAATATTCATGACAGACCTTTGATTTCTTATCTTTTTTTTCCCAAATCAAATTTGGTCAGTGAATTCCCTGTTCATCCTTATTTGTCTCTCTAGATAGAGCTTCCTTTTATTTTCCTTGAATTAGTGTTGTTGGAATTTGTTCTTTCAGAGCATGCCATTCCTCTTAGGTGATTTTCTCTATAGATCTTTAAGCCCACAAATTCTCTATTCTTTCTCTGAATTCTTTGAAATCTCCTTTCCTGATCTACATGAACTGATGCAGAGTAAAATAAGCAGAACCAGGAGAACATTATACACAGTAACAGCAATATTGTACGATGATTGGCTATGAAAGATTTAGCTACTCTTAGCAATACAATGATCTGAGACAATTCTGAAGGACTTAGGACATAGGATGTTATCCACCTCTAAAGAAAGAACTGTTGGAATCAGATGCAGATCAAAGTATACTATTTTTCACATTAGTTTATTTGTGGTTTTATTTGTGGGGTTTCATTTCATATGATTATACTCTTACAACAATGACCAATATGGAAGTATGTTTTGCATAATAATACATGTGCAACCCAGATCAAATTGCTTACCATCTCCAAGATGGGGAGGAAAGAGAGGGGAAATGATTTGGATCATATAATTTTGGAAAATGTATGTTAAAAATTGTTATTATATAGGAAAATAAAATATCTTTGAATAAAAATAAATAAATCTCCTTACCTCCTAATCTAGGGAATATATCAAACTAAGCCTAACTTTCTCCTCCTTTCTCTGGCAAATTCCTCCCGGAGTTCCCATCTCTACTTTAGTAAACTGTTCCTCCCAGTGGCCCAACTCTGAGTAGATCATCAGTACTGTGTGTTACTCTTCTTTCAGTGTGTTGGAGCCTGGAAGTAGATGTATGGCACAAAATAATCCAACTAAAGCAATATTTAAAATGCTTATTCATTGCTTATTTCAAAAGAATGATTGATATAAGGTTTAATCATCTGTTTTTGTTCTTTCTAAATTCAGGTATCTTTTTTAATATAATGTACTATCATATTTGAGAGGAAGAAAAACATCTCAAGGCAGAACAAACTCTTTTGCTTTTCTTTTTTTTTTTTTTTTAAATCCTTAACTTCGGTGTATTGTCTCATAGGTGGAAGATTGGTAAGGGTGGGCAATGGGGGTCAAGTGACTTGCCCAGGGTCACACAGCTGGGAAGTATCTGAGGCCAGATTTGAACCTAGGACCTCCCATCTCTAGGCCTGACTCTCAATACACTGAGCTACCCAGCTGCCCCACTTTTGCTTTTCTTAAGGGTTTAATTTTTAGTACTTCCTTGTCCCCTTTTAGATTTTGCATGAAGTAAGAGACAGGGAATCAAAGAAATTTATAGAGGAATGGAAGCTTTTCTTACCACTACTGTTTAGCTCAGATACAGATCAGGGGGAATTGTTCTTGACCTTATCAGAGTCACATTCCAATATCTGTCCTTCAACACTGTCCTTAACCTGCTCTTTTCAAGCTACTGTAAATTTTAAATTCTTACTTCAGGGAGTAGGATGTTACCATCCTATAACAAAAAAAAAATAAATAAATATGCCCAAAGAAACAGAAAGAAAAAAAATTATAACAGATAATTGATAATTATATTATCAATTATATTATCAAAATAATTATAACAGATAAATGATTAGTATTCTTATCCTAAATATAAAGTCCTAAAAGAAGCTATTTTTGTTTAATTCTGTTCCCCAGTAGCATATTATAGTAATATTCATGTTATAGTCATATATTGGAAAAGAACTTTAGTAGAAGAATTTTTTAAAAATACAGTATAATCCATTTCAGCCAGTTCAGTACCAGCTCCAGTGAAGAATTTTGTTTCTTGCCAAGTATTTTTGTGATTATCAGAGTTCTTTAAGGTCAAACAACTTAAATAACTTCATTAGGATTTGAGGCATTCTTTGGACCTTATAGGAATGAGGAGAACTTTTATGCAGTTTTTCTTGGGGATCATACCTCACATCCCCGAGTTGGGCTGTTCAGAATGCTTTCCTAATAAGATTCTACACTTAGATTGTTCTGAGTCATACTTGTCTTTCCAATTAGATATTAGTCATAACATGTTAGTCATAAGTTTAGAGCTAGGAGGGATCTTATTATAAGTGAAGAAACAGAAGACTGGTTGGTACTATAGCAAAGGCTAGGAACACATTGTTTTCCTAGTCCTTTCCCAAATTTTGGTCATTCTAATCTGACTCAGCAGGAGTAGGAATCTTTGGGGGAAAAGAAATGGTAGTTATTGGGATGGGATGGAGATGCATTGTGAGCTTCTCCATGGCAACAATGGCAGGGAACATTATCGTTGATGTCAGTTCCAATATTAATAGTAACATTCAAATATTTCAAAAATAATAAAATCACCAACGTGGATACTCTCTCCAACAGATTTTCTTGGATGATAGAATTCATGAGCTTCTAAGGCCTAAAATATTCATCACCCAGTGTCTTCCTTTGATGAACTGTTCCAAACTTAGCTCGCCTCATCCTAGAACAAGTGACATTGGGTCTCTGGGTACTTGATGCTTTTCTGGATTAGTAAGATCTAAAAGAACTTGTGTTCCATTTGGATACTCTTCAGGAATGCAGGGTCACTAATGTGGAACAGTAAGACTTTTCCACTAAGACTTAGAATAAAATTCATGGGGGTCATTTTTTTTAAAGGAATTGAAGAAAACAGGTAGAGTCTGGACCTTTGATTTCATCTGTATAGGGAACTGCTAGACTGGAAATACACCTTGATGCAATATTCGAGGTAGCTAGATGGCACAGTGAATAGAGTATTAGGTCTGGAATTAGGAAGACCTGAATTCAAATATGACCACAGACATTTATTAGCTTGGGCGAGTCTCTTACCCTCAACTGTAGAATGAGGATAATAATATGACCTGTCCTGAAGAGTTGAGAGAATCAAATAAAATAAATTATAAATAAATAAAATATAAAGTGCTTAGCACAGTGCCTGACACATAATAGATTCTATGTAAACGCTTATTCCTCTCACTATTCTCTCATCTACTTAGTGCCCTGGGCACTGACAGGTTAAATGCCTTACTACCTTGCCTTACTGGCTCATTGAAAAAAGAACAATTCTGTATAATGATAGTTATCTCACTTTCCCCTTTGTAATTACAGGGACCTATTTTGTCACTGAAATAGGCATTTATAAATAGATTTAGAAGCAAATAATCACCTAGGAAACCTAAGATTATATTATTGCTGTTTTTCATGCATTTGGTTCCCAAAGGATAGGAAAAAAAAGAAGAAAATAAGCAATTAATAAGTATTTACTGTGTTTCTATATATCATTTTTCTGGACTAAGTACAAATTTGTCCAGTTGCAGTTCATATGTCATATCTTGGGCCTAGCTAGCCTAATCTATAATTATGTCCCTCCCAAACATCTTCCATTCTGTCCCCTATATAAAATCTCATGAATCATAGAGGAGGAATTATCACTTAACTTCTGAAATGATATTCTACATTACTGATTTCTGTGGTATTATCTTGGAATAGAATCTCAGTGTGCTATTGAAAATGATAAATATGAAGAATACAAAGATGTGGTAAAACATATAAAGTGATATGAAGTAAAAAAAAATAACAAATGAAGAATAACATAGCTGACTATATGAAAGTATCAGCAACAACAAACTTAAGAAACCCCAGTGAAATGAGATCCAGGAGTCAACTAGGTGGCTCAGTGGATTGAGAGCCAGGCCTAGAGATAGGAGGTCATGGTTTCAAATATGACCTCAGATGCTTACTAACTGTGTGACCCTGGACAAGTCACTTAATCCCCATTGCTTAGACCTTACTTCTATTCTGTCTTGGAACCACAGTATTGATTCTAAGGTGGAAGGTAAAGGTTTTAAAAAAAATGAGATCCAGTAGTGACACAGCAAATAAATTGGTATTGCTAATTATGTGGTTCAAGTTATTTTTATTTTTACTATAAATATTCAGATGACCTGGTTCTGAGATTTTAGACCTTATCTTATTTGTAACTGTTAAGACAATTAAATTTTTAATTGTTAAAAAAAAAAAGAGGGGGCAGCTGGGTTGCTCAGTGGATTGAGAGCCAGGCCCAGAGATGGGAGGTCCTAGGTTCAAATCTGGCCTCAGACATTTCCCAGCTGTGTGACCCTGGGCAAGTCACTTGACTCTCATTGCCTACCCTTACCACTCTTCTGCCTTGGTAAGGGTTAAAAAAAAAAAAAAAGAAATGTCTATCCTAAATGTGTCCTTAGTGGGTATTGATTATGTCTATAATTATCTCAATTCATTTAGTAAAGTATATTCTTGGTAAAAAGCCCTTAAATAGAAGTTAATGGCCAAATTGCCACAAATATAACAAAAGAGATTGAGTGTCTATGAAGTACCAATCCAAAGCTGTATAATCAGAGGCTCCATCAAAATTGAAACTGAATTCTCTTTGGAAACAATATAAAATGGTGACTTAAAAAGATCTTTTCACTTTCAAGATAGTATTTCTGTGTGTTATAAGTAGAATCTTGGGCAAATTGCTGGTTTATATATCAAAGAAACAGGATGGAAAGAATGTTTTGTTGGATGAGGAGGACACATTAGTGTGCACACATAATAGGTAAATGATGAATGAATGAATTAGCTAAAAGTGTTAGGATTGAAAAAATAGGAAAGCAAGATTTAGGAAGGAAAATTAGAATGAAGAAGACTCAAATATTTCTGAATTACTTCTTGATATTTCTTCATTTGATTTATAAGCATCTATAAACTTCTACCAATTTCAGAATGTTTGAATGCTATATAGCAAATATATTTTTTTTAAAAAGCAGAATATGCTTAACTATATACTTCTTTGAGTGCCTAATCAGGCTGCTATTAAACTGTTTTACTTTAATCCATTTTAATATGTTCATATAATTCTTTTGCTTTTTAAAACAAGTTTTCTAGATGAATTTAGCCTTCTGCAATACACTGGATCGCTAACACTATTAAAAATGTTCAAAGTTAAACAAAACCATCAGTAACTTTGACAGTAACATTATTCATCCATGAGCTATTATATCTCTACCAACAGGGGAAAATGTGCGTTACAAGACCAATTACCTGGAATCAGCATATTGAACTCAATTTTGCTATATTTGAACTCAATTCTATAATATCTTCCAGTTTTATCTTCATTTATATTTTTGTAGTCATTGTGTATATTGTTCTCTTGGTTCTGTTTTCTTTGTTATGTATCAATTCATACACAACGTCCTACATTTCCCTAAATCCATCATATTCATCATTTCTTATGGTACAATGATATTCTATATCACTCATATATCATAATTGCTTCAGCTAAGCTCTAAATGTTAGACATTTAGTTTGCTTCCAGTTTTCCAGAATTAGATGCTTGTTTTTCTACAGTAGGTGGTATTGCAAAAAATGTCAAATAATGATCACAGACTACTCTTAAAAATAAAACAAATAATTCCAGAAGGCAAGGAAACTGGATGTACAACCAAGAATCACCTATCCATCAAAACTGACTATTTTCTTTCAGGGGAAAATATGGTCATTTAATAAAATAGAAGAGTTTCAAGCATTCCTCAAGAAAAGACCAGACTCAAACAGAAAATCTGATGTCTAAATACAAAATTCAAGAGAAACATAAAAGGGCAAATAAGAAAGAGAAAAAATATAAGGGTCTCAATAAGGTCAAATGATTTATATTTTTATTTGGAAAGATGATATTTGTAACTTTAAAAAATATTTATCATTATCATAGTAGTTAGAAGAAGTATACATAGCAGAGTATGGTGGTAAGCAATTTGGGGTGATATGCAAAAAAATCAAGGGGTGAAAAAGAGGATTGCACTAAGAAAAATAGGAAGAGAGAGAAGTAAAATGGGGTAAATTATATCATATAAAGAGGTATACGGGGTGAGGGATAGGGAGGGGGAAGGGAATAGTGAAAAGCAAAACACTGGTGTGAAGGGACACTGCCTTTCTGGCAGGATTAAAAGAAGAAAACAAGATGGAGGGGAATACACAGATGGTAATCATAACTGTGAATGTAAATGGGATGAACTCACTCATAAAACAGAAACAGATCACAGAGTGAACTAAAAACCAGAATCCTACCATATGTTGTTTATAAGAAACATGGGGCTGGGGCAAAATCTATTGGGCCTCAACTGAGATTAAAAAAAAAAAAAGCAGGAATAGCAATTATGATCTCAGACAAAGCTAAAGCAAAAATAGATCTGATTAAAAGAGATAAAAGAGGTAATTATATCTTGATAAAAGGTAATATAGACAAGTGATTTTGTCTCCAATGAAGAGAAAATTAAAACCATCATTAGGAACTATTTTGCTCAATTATATGACAATAAATTTGATAGTATAAGGGAAATGGATGAATATTTACCAAAATATAAATTGCCTAGATTAACAAAAGAGAAAATAGAATATTTAAATAATTTAAATAAATATTTAAATAATCTCATCTTGGCATATATTCATTCAACAAAAGAATTAATGACAATATGAGTTATTCCTAGAAAATGTGTCTTTAAATAATACTTTTATTTATACTTTGATGGCTTTTGGATCTCACTAAGCTAAGTAAAATTTCTGGAGTTCTAAGAATTGACTCTCCTTTGTAAAAAACAATAAGCAATGAATTGATAATGGATATAAACTGATTAGATACTCTGTTTGCTGTGCTTACAAAGTATCTTCAGTTTATATAAGTGAAGTGAAGCTCATAAGTGAATTTCTCTTCAGGGCCAGGCGCAAGGATGCTAAGGAGACTCTTGTTATACAAAAATAAACTATTTGTTGAGAATATATGGATATGAAAGGATTTCTAGCTCTAAGGAATTTTAACTCTGCCCAAATAAAACTCCTGTTTCCTCAAGGAACTGCTTCTCCTGTTTCCACAGGCTACACCGATCCTTCCTGATCTACACCGATCCTTCCTGATCTGACTAACCCAAATTTTCCTTATTCTACAATAAACTAACACTATTATCCTCATAAGAAGTATATAATCCTCAACTTTGTCTCCAAGTTATAAAAAAAATTTGGCCAGCTGACTGAGCCTCAGCAAGAACCAAGTTAGGACTTCGAGCCTTAGCAGACTCAGAGTCCAAACCAAAGACCAGATCTTTTTTTGGTCTTCCCAGAGAAAAAACAATCTATGAAACAACAATGGACAGTCACTAGTATTTCCCAAATTGGAAAAGGAAATCGCTTAACTCCTTCAGGCTTTTCCCTCCTTTCCTTCTACCTTCAGACAGTGAGGAGAGAGAGAAAAGATGTCATCTCTTCCAAGCACTCTGAGAGAGTAACTGCCACTCCCAGAGACTAACTGCCAACTCCCTCAGAGCAAGAGCCATAACCAGAGAGAGTAACTGCCACAGAAAACCATTACACTGTCATTACTTGAAACTGACATTCTGTCTGAGATATCTTTCAAACTTCAATTCTTTCTCAAGTCAGCCTCTTTGCTTCTTATCTCTAAACTAATATAATAAGACGTAATTTCTAAAATCATCCTTATACCTTCCTGACAACCACATAAGGCAATCTGTACTTGATGAGATTTCTCTGGTGTTTATGAATCCAAAAACTGCCTAAAATGATTATTATCCAAATCCATATGCCTAAAATTCATAGGTCCAAAGGGTACTCCACTGTGTCTTTTTGGATGCCATTTAGCAAGAAACCAAAGTACTATGGCAACCCTACTGTGATCATTGAAAGGCATCACTCTTTGATATTTGATCAAAGGCAAATGCTTTAATTAAGATTTCTTTACATATCAGACTAACATTCAATAAAATAAAGAATATAATCATTAGATTTTTATTAATTCCATACCAATTAACAGTCTCCTAGAAATCTATTTCCAAAATGATTGTGAGGAGCTAATGAAGATGAAACAATATAATTTCTTACTTTAGGCAGTGGGATCATTTCTTTTTAGGTTTTCCTGTTTCTCTCATGTCCAATTTATGGATAAATCTGTTTTTTAAATACTAGAATCTTACCATAATCTTCAAATAGATAGTCAACACAACAATAAGGATTATCATTTATGGCAATCTGAAAGAAATCCACTTCAGAAGAAAAAGCTAGCTCTTGTAGCTCTGATAACATAGAGAAATGAGAGGAAGATAAACATCAGAACAAAATGGAGGCACTGAGCAATGTGGTCACTCTTATTCAGGCCAAAAAAGTCCAGAGGAGGCAAAAGTCAAAGCAGTGCAGAAGTCATTAGCATTCAAGATAGATGTTAATCATATTTCATAAAATTAAACTTATGAAAGTGTAATCTTCTTTGCCTAGCTTTCAGGTGAACATATACAAAATATATCTAGAACATCCTATGGAAAAGCACATTTCATGTGTTCTTATTCTTTAAAACAAAATACTAAATATTATAGAACTGCAGATAGCCATAAATTTAGAATAGAAAATTCAAATGGAAGAAAAATAAAATAGTTGGTTGATAAAACATATTAACTTTAATCAGGTAGACCTTAAAAATTATGTAAGTTTGTACTTTCTAAAAGCCCAGAAAGATTATGGGCTTTTATTGATAAATCTTGATTAGTAAACTCTGGTCTTTACATTATTTGAATTTGCACTATATATTTCCATTTGTTGGAATCAATGACCATTCTTTACATAATTATAATTTTGAATAGTATGAATTTGAGTATGTGCTATTTCAGAAGAATCTCCAATTCTGAGAGAAAATGTGGCACAATGGATATAGGGCCAGCCATAGAATCAATAGAAAATGGTTCAAGTCTTCTCTCTGTGACCATCCAAACAGAAGGAATTTCCGTGCTAAGGGTTCCTCAAACCAACGAAATCAAAGTAATAATAATAATAATAATAATGTAGCTTTAGGTACCTGATAGGGATTAGAACCTTGGTCAGAACTTTAACTGGGAATTTTGTGATTGGGACAAGCATACCTTCAGTTGTGAGATGAAGATGA
This sequence comes from Gracilinanus agilis, assembly GCF_016433145.1. Lineage (NCBI taxonomy): Eukaryota > Metazoa > Chordata > Mammalia > Didelphimorphia > Didelphidae > Gracilinanus > Gracilinanus agilis. The sequence goes on along the minus strand of NC_058133.1, from coordinate 422,170,616 downwards.
AATCACTTGTAGAAGAGAAACTGAAGAAGAGACTTCTTCACTTTGGGGAAAGTCTCAATGTAGGATGGAGACTAGGACCCCCATCTCGTACCATCCTATTTTAACTATTCTTGTTAACTATATATCAAACTCTAATAAGATAGAAGAAACTAAAAGTGCCTTCTAAATTCAGTGCCCTGCTGTGTGGCAAAACACACAATTACATTGCTAGTAATTTTACCATTCAGGAAATCAATGTGGAATTATTCAATAAATATGACTAAGCTCTTCATACCCTTTAATCCTATGATCCAGCTACTGAATATCTAGTTCTCTAAGGAAGTCAAAGACAGAAACCAAGTGTCCAATAGATACCAAAACATTCATAGCAGTACTTTTTGGGATGGCAAAGAACTGAAAACAAAGTAGATGCCCAGGATCTGGAATAGACTTTAAAAACTATAACATATTAATATGATGGAATATTAATGTACAAACAGTAAGAAATGGTGAACATGAGGAATTTGAAGAAACATGGGAAGATTTGTATTAACTGATGCAGTGAAATAAGAAGAATCAAAAAAATTATATAATATATAAGTGACAACAACAATGGAAAGGAAAATATCACTAAAAAGAAATCAATTTCTGAAGAATTGAAAAGTAAATTGTGAAATATCTCTTCCTCTTCTTGGCAGAGATGTAGAGGACCACAAGGAACAGAATGTTGTATATATTGTCAGACTTGATCTGTGTATGAAATATTTCTTTGTTACAAGAGAGGGTTTAATTGGGGAATGGTAGAAAAGCTATATTTTCAGAAAAAAATATTAAAAAACCAAAGGCATAAATAAAAGAAATTAACAATATTTTTTAAAATTCAAGTCAAATGTCTTAAACAAAGCCATAGTTACTGCTCTGGGCAGGAGTTATGTTTACTCTCATAGCGTCTACTTCAGCAAATAGGACAATATCATGAATTATGCAAGATAACTTTTTTCACTGATCTCTATCAATTCACATTGGGGAAGGGCAAGAAGGAAAAAAATATAAAGGGCAGGGGGAGAGATAAGTATTTTATGTCAGAAGTATTGAGAAATAAGAGGTTGAGCAAGAAACCTGCATAAGGACAGGAAGCCAGTGGGTTCATAGGAAATGTAGTTCAAGGACCCCAAAATTTCCAATAACATTCCCCTCTGAAAGTCAAGGGAGACTGGTCTGAAGACTCTTGTAAACATAACCAACTTTTAAATTACAGTAATTTGGGGATAAAAGGGAAAAAAGGCAAAACCAAGGATCCAATGATTGCTAGGCACATTGACAAAAAGCCAATTAGGGGATAAGAGTATACATTTGGCATAAGAGTATACATTCAAAACAAATGCATTCACCCTCCCCCCACAGCTGAATCAACTGCTCCCCAAAGTTCATTGTGGATCTTCTTGATGTAGTGTAGGGTCTCTGCAGGCATCTTCATGGTGCCTTCTCCAAAAAGGTTCGTTGTCTGGATTCTGGGGAAGTAGCAAATTTCTTAACCTGAAGTTACTCTCAAAAGAATTTAAACTTTACATTATAGATTATAATACATACATACCCCACTGAGGAGAATTATAACACATTCCCCCCTGAAGAAGGTAAAGACAAACACCCAGATCAGCTAAGACTACATGGCTGAGTTATGGGGGTATATGAGTCAATTATCAAAAGAAATCCAAAAACATCAAAAAAATCCAAATAAAAGAGAAAAAAAAGTAACTTGTGGATGAGATATAAAATGTCAAAGTCTTATGTGCAAACATCTAAGTAAAGGAAAAATAAACTTATAACAGGTCCTTGAATCAAGGCCCAACTAAAGTGATTTATATAATTATGCAATTACCCATTCAGTAGCCATGACTGCAGAAAGTTGCCATATTCCAAGAGAGGAAAAAGAAAAAAAAAAGAACTAGATTTTGTGTAAAAAGGGAAGTGTCATTCCCTGGTCTGATTTGCCTTCACTCTAAGGGATAGGGAGAGCCAGGATGATAGCCAAGCTTTGGTTCTTGACTAGGATGTGGCTCAGGGAAGTCTGGCTTCTAACATATGTTAGAACAGCCACAATCCCAAACTCCAAACACTAGGTTCAAATCCTTCAGTATTGGCTTTGAAGTTTCATCAATCCTATCTGGTTTGGTATGGTCTTTTTTGACCTTGTGCTTCTAGGCACTGTGCAGATTCTCATCAATCCCATTGGGATTGGTGGGTCTCCTTGACCTTGTGCTTCTTTGCACTGTAGTGGCTCTTTTGTTCCCTTCTCCTGGAATCAGACACAATCATTAATCACAATTCCATAATATTTATCAATAAATGGCAGGTTTCCACAGACTAAAGCTTTTGGGTATGCATTAATATTATAGCAGATGTATATATATATATATATGCTTATATTACTGCTAAATCAAAAAAGATTAATATTAATAATGTGTTCAAGTACAAAAATGAGAGAAAAAAGAAACTCAAATCTGTATTGCACATACAAGGGAAAAAATAATAAAAGAATGTTTTAAAAATAAAAAATATATAGCTTAGAATCAGTGAAAGGTTTCTCACCCAAAAAAATGAGATCCATTTCCTTTTAAAAACTTTGGCATGAACTACTATGTGAGTGTAAATGAATTTCACAAAATAATAGATTTATAATGCACATTTAAATAAAGTACCAAAATTCTCCAAAATTACAATAACACATTTAATGACAATAGCAAGCAAACCCACTATCATATAGGATTCACATGAGTTTCTACATAGCCACTTGCTGTGTGATATTTTTAAAATTTATACTTGTCACAAATTCAACAGATGTTAGCAAATCATTCAACCTTGCCTGAGATATTTTTAACAAAATCTATCACTGCCTCCATCCAAATGGGGGCAGAGCCTAGGAAAAAAAACCACAAAGCTGATAAAAATCCTTTGGGGTTCTAAAATATCACCAAGAATTTTAGATCCTTCTGATGGGAAAGTAAATTAAAATAAAGAATTAAAATATCATGTATGCAGGAGCTCTTTTTGGCTTCCTGAGTTACATATAAAAAGTTTGGGTAGGAACTTGTATTTGGTTCTCTACCTTTTAATACAATATATATATACAGATATATATAGATATAGATATAGATATATAGATATGTAAATATATAAAGCAATGTGATCTTGTGAAAGGGATTATGTAAGTTGAATGCATTTTTACAATGATATGTTGTTCAGTAAAATCATGGGGAAATGGTACAGATAAAGAATCATGTAACAGAATAAATATTAATTAGCTTAATACAGATAAACTTTAAAAAAAGAAATTTAAACCTTAAAGAAATTAGCAAATCCAATAATATAAGCAGCATAGTCAAAAACCTTTTTACCAATCAGAATAGACTTGTTCACTATTAGGGAGGTCCCATAAAATCATCAACAGAATTTATGTAATAGCCAAAAACTCAGTAGCTTAAAATAATTCAGTGTAATAGAAAGATATTGATCAGATTAACATATCAACTTAAAACAACAAAATTAAGTACAATAATATACAGAGACTTTCAAAAAACAATGGAGTCTGAGGAGGCTTACTAATTTTAACTCCAGACTTTTAAAGTTTTTTTTTCATTCAAGTTCCTTTTCTCTGAGCTCTGGGATCTCCCATAGCTAGGGAGAATTTTGCACTGGGCACAGCATGGCTGACCTTCATAATGGGTATGGTTCAGAGATTGGGCAGACCAAAATGCCAAAATGTGAGGAGACGAATTTCTCCCCTGGATCTTAAGATTAGTCAGGGTAATCGCAAGGACCAGTGCACACAGGAATGGTAGGAAAAAAAACATCCCACAGCTGGGATCTGTTTGAAATAGGCAATGTGGGCCATGCTTGCCATTCTATTTCCTGTTTTGAAGAGTAACCTTCTTTCGCTAGGGCCCACATGCTATCTCAGTCCCCTCCCCCACAGGCAGAGTATGGAAGCATAACTGGGGTAGGGGCTAGAAAAGCCACAGGCTTGAAAATTCATGTGGAAGGGGTGAATTAGAATTCTCACTCATCCACTGGAAAAAAGCAGTTTGGAATGGCTGGCTCACAGCAGCGGGTCTGATTTTCACAAAGGGGGCTGCAAGCTGGGCAGGAACAGTGAGGAATGAAGCAGCGAAAATGGGCAGTTCAACAGGCAGGCTGGAGGCTGAGCGGGTACAGCTCATGGCAGCCAAGAGGATCAGCAGTAGCTCTGATCCCAGGGAGGGGCAGGGGGTGTGGGGGGAGGTGGCATAGGAGGCCAAGAAGATCATGAATGACAGGCAGGAATAGGCAGCTGGAGCTATCAGCAGCAGCATGGCTTTTGTAAGAGAAGTGGCTTTCCCTTTTTGGTCAAGAGCTCCCAGAAAAGCCACTCAAAGGAATGTAGTAGGGTGGTTGAGGAAAACGGAAAAAAGAGAAAAAAACAAAAACAAAAACATAAAAATGGCAGAAGCAGGCCAGCAGCTCCAGAGAGACTTTGGAGTTCTCTCAGAGTTCTTGGGGTGGGGGGAGGGTGAAAAGCCATGGCAGGAGAAATGTGACTTTGCTAGGCTATCTGAAAAATGGAGAGTTCTCTCTCCAACTTCATGTGGTCACCATCAATGTAAAAAATAAAATTAATCTATAATGATGACTTTAAATATATTATGGTTTTATAAGATTTGTTAGTAACCATTAGAAAATAAAGCCACAAATCATGCTAGCTTAGTCAGTTTAAAAGCCCCGCTTTTCCCAGCTCTCACCATGGTGGATAGGAAGCAAAGAGGAAATCCAACCCCAGCGCCTTAGTTTTATCTCTCTGTCTACATCATTGTGTAAGGATAGGAAGCCAGTGGGCTCATGGGAAATGTAGTTTAAGGGCCCCAAAATTTCCAATAACACACTAAGGCATAGTATGTTCTGCTGTAACCCTTTATTTTTACTCTATGTGTCTTTCTCATTTTTAAGTATGTTTCTTATAAACATATTGTCAGGTTTTGGATTTTAATCCATTTTGCTATCTGTTTTCATTTTATAGGTGAATTCATCCCATTCACATTCAAAGTCATAATTACTAGTTATGTATTTCTCTCCATTCTGTTGTTTCTCAGTTTGTCCTTCTTTCTTCACTTTTCTTTTTTACTGTATCCCTCTTCAGATGCTGTTTCTTTTGTCTACTACTTCTCAAATTACTGTCCACTACCTCTTCATACTTCTTCTTAGAAATGTTCCCCTATCCTCTCCTCTTTGCCTTTCTGCTTCCACATTGGCCCACCTTTCTGGAGGTCCCTCACTTGTCCCTTCCCTTTTAGTTCTTATTCTATCCCCCTTTCCAAAAGTTCCTTCCTTATCCCCCTAAGTGTACCCTTCTATGTCTTGATATGAGTTCAATTAAAAAAAATTCCTCCCTTATCTTATCCTGAATCTCTCCCTCATCTTACCTACTCCCCCATCTCTTCTTGAGTACTTCCTTCTAGGAATCCGTTCCTTTTCTTATCCCCTTGTCCTCCTCTCTCTCAATCTTCCCTTCTTTCTCTTAGTCCCTCAAGAGGATTCTTTATCTCTCCCTTATCTTATTCTCTTTCCATCTTGTTTCTTTGTATGTTAAGAAGATTTTACCCTTCTAGTTGTGTATGTTGTTCTTTCTTTAACCCAAATCTGAGGAGAGTAGGGTTCTAGTATTACCAGCCCTTTGTCCCTCCTCCCCGTCTCTCTGGCAGTTCTATCCATTCATCTTTTATATGATATAGTTGTTACATTTTACCTCTTCCTAGTCTTTTTTCTCTACTTTTGGCTCATTCCATTGTATTCACCTTGACCTTACATTTGCCCTTTCAAGGTACCCAGGTAATGATGTCATTCTTAACGGTTATAGATAACATTTTCCCATATAGGAATTAAACATTTTGACCTTTTGGATTGCTTCTGATAGATCTTTCATCAGTACTTTTGTATATTTCATATAAATCAAATTTTCTGAGTTCTCAGTTTTGAACATAGTTGAAACTCCTTTAGTTCATTATATTTACAATTTTACATTTTATAATTATGCTCAGCTTTACTGGGTATGTTATTATTGTAAACCCATTCCTTTGCTCTATGAAATATTATGTTTCAGCCACTTCATTCTTTCAATTTTATGGCTGCTAAATTTTGTGTTATTGACTCTAGCTCTAAGGTATTTGAATTGTCTTCTTCTTGTGGCTTGTATTTTTGACTTAACCTGGGAGCTATGGAACTCAGCAATGACATTTCTATGTATTTTCATCTTTGGGTCTCTTTGAGGTGGTGATTTGTGGATTGTTTCCATTTCTATTTTCCTTTCTGGTTCTAGAATTTCTGGACAATTTTTCTTGATGATTTCTTTGAGTATAATGTCTAAACTTTTTTTTCAGTTGACTTGAGATAAGATTTTCCATATTCTCTTCTATTTCATTTTTTGATTTTGCTTTATTATTTCTTGTTGTCTTGGGAATTCATTTGCTTTCTCTTGTCCAATTTTAATTCTTAATAAATTATTTTCTTCTATGAGTTTCTGGATCTCTTTTTTCATTTGGGTAATCTTTCTTTGAATTTTTTTTTTATTTTCTTGCATTGCTCTTTTTTTCTTCTAATTTTTCCTCAAACTCTCTCATTTGGTTTTTGAGGCTATTTTTTAGCTTTTCCAAAAACTTATATTGAATTTGTGGTCATTTACTGTATTTCTTTGCTGTTTTTTAAGGTCTTTTTTTCTTCGTTGTCCTCTGAGTTTGAACCCCTGTCGTCTCTGTCCCCATAACAGCAATTAATAATTGATTTCTCTTATACACAGAGACTGATATGCTGTGGCACAATCGAATGTAATGGACTTCTCTACTGCAATGATCCAGGACAATTCTAAGGGACTTATGAGAAAGAACACTATTCACATCCAGAGAAAGAACTGGGAGTAGAAACACAGAAGAAAAACAACTGCTTGAAACCATGGGTTGATGGGGATATGATTGGGGATGTAGACTCTAAGTGATCATGCTAATGCAAATATTAATAATATGGAAATAGGTCTTGATCAATGACACATGTAAAATCCAGTGGAATTGCTCATTGGCTATGAGAGGGAGTACAGGAGGGGAGGGAAAAAATATCAATCATGTAATCATGGAAAATATTCTTAATTAATTAATTAACTAAAGTTTAAAAAAAATTAGTCTGTTCACATGAGGCTACTCTACTTGCTTGTTCTTACCCATAATAATATTTTCTTAAACAAATTGCATTCAGTCTGATAAGCATTTTTGGCAAGTCTGATCATTCAAATCAGTATTTCACACACTGTAAGTTCTAATAGATAGCTTTTCAATATAAGTTTTGTGCATTCTGAAATTCCATTATTAACTAGTAGTCAATGCAATTCCTTAGCAAATATATGTTCTAATGGGTAGAGAAAGGTCCATGAGTTTTGGGGAGAATGGGCGATGTTTTCTCATAACTACTTCCTGCTGAAGTGGGGTGGTGTGGGTGATTTGCTCTCAACCTATAATTTTCTCATGGACCAGTCTTTGTCTAAAGGGATCTAATTTTAAAATATAAGTCAATTATATCGTTCTAATAACTTTAAGTTAAATTTTCACTAACATCAGTATGATTAATGTTAGGTTGAATTCTTGGTTGTTTAAAGAAGCTTTTTCACTTTTGGTTAAGCGCTGAGCAAGACTGATGGTTCATTAGATATATATCTGAGTACTTAACCTGTTGATAGAATTTGATGATGGGATCAAATTTGTCCATTTTTCTGTCTTGATTTCTGTGTTCCCTTTCTCATGGCCAGTGAGAAATAGAAGGAGAAATGTTTGACAGATTAGTTTGTTTAACTCTTGCCTTAATAAGAGCAGAGAGTAAGATTTCTTTTAACCAATTAAATTATCTTAGAGTTTAAGACATTAAGAAATTAAGATGTTATTTTCTGAATTTTTCAAACGACTCTTTCTTCCACATTCCTCCAGAACGAATGAAGGAGGAAGAGAGAGATTCATTTTTCCCAACATGTAACCTTCCCATTGTGATCACAGACAAATAACATATAACACACAGACTGATCAAGGACACATTTGCCGGGCATATCACACACACTCTGACAAATATAAAACATAAATTATATAAGCTAGATTTTCATCCTGGCAGAAGATCTCCATGACTAAAGAATCAGAAAAAGGGTTAACTCTTTGCAAGGAGCTGGTTGACATATGATGAATTTCATTTCTTAGTTACCTTTTTCATGCTTCAATAGATAACCTTCCAAAAGCAAAAGAAAAAACTATGACAGAACTGGTTTTTCTAGCTGAAACAAAGTAGCCAGCCGCTTCTAAGAAGGGGGGCAGAGAGGAAAATTTCTGGTCACTTTTAAATTTGCCATTTAGTAGTCTATCTTCCTAGAGAGAGAAAAATACGCTTCCCCTGGTGTCCTTCTAAGAAGGACTCAGTGCCCAAATTCCTGGCATCCTTCTACAAGGACCAAGTGTTTCTCCTGGTGTCCTTCTAAAAGGACCCAGTGCCCTAATGCTTAATTTTGAGTCAGGGTGGGAGCTTGCTCAGGGCTCCATCCCCTTTTCCCTGGAGTCTTCCCAAAAGGATCCAGTTCTCCTCCTCTTCCGCCCGTGATGCGTCCACCACGGGACTTTCTGGAACCTAGTTCCACCAGGGAGTCGAACCCTGGCTTCCCCTCACCCCCCAGGGCCATAAAAACGGGGGGGGGGGCTTACCAAGGAGCCTCCAACCCCTTGAAGTTATGTATCCCGTATCCCCGACTCCAAGGTTTCCAACAACTTCCTTCCCTCCCTTATTTCCAAGTCTCTTCCTGGTTTTCCTGACCTGGCTCCTCATGGAGGATAGGAAATGCGGCATAAACTGGTCCCTCTCAGAAACAGGTGGAAATTCAGACACAGAGCCGCGGGAGATTATCCCTCATCCCAGAATGGGGTGGGCCTCAGAGCTTGGCTTAGAACATCTCCGTATGACCCGCAGAGCATGGAATCTGCCATCCACTTAGCCGTATGACCATCGAGGGTCCTCAGTTTTCCCATCAAGTACACACATCACACATCATTCACACAACCATGCACTGCTCACCTCTGGAAGTCGCCATGAAACTTAGGAGAGAGCTCTCTCTGTCTCGGTGGTCCTGAGGAGGTCACACACCATCCCGGATGAGCCCCCATATGTTGGGATTCAAATGGGTGGCCACCAAAGGAACACATGAGACAATGCAAACAAAGCAGGAGAAAGCTTTATTACCAGTGCGCCCTGGGGGAACTCAGCAAGAGAGTCCCAAGTGGTGTATTCAGAGGAGGGAATATATATGTTTCAGGGGCTGGGAGACAGGTACAGGTGTCTTGGAGCTTAACAATAGCCAGACATTCCTTAGTGGGAGTACCGTAGGAATCTTAAGTTTCGGGGTTAAGGGTTAGAGCTACTCTATTAAGGGAGTAGTGGTACTGTTTGATAGAGCATGGTGCTGTCAAGTTATGAGTCAAGTTATGAGCTATGAGTCTCTGGTAGCTACCCTGCTCAATAGAGCATAGTGCTATCAAGCTATGAACTATGAGTCTCTATTTTCTGACTACTGCAGGGGAAGTTGGGTGGCTTAGTGAATTGAGAGCCAGGCCTAGAGATGGGAGGTCCTAGGTTCAAACTTGGCCTTAGACACTTCATGGCTGTGTGACCTTGGGCAAGTCACTTAAACCCCATTGCCTAGCCCTTACCACTCTTCTGGGAATGCAGACTTGTTCTGATCAAAGTTTCTCCTGGTCCTGGAATGTTCAGTGTAATCTAGAAAAAATGACTCATTGTTAGTTTGTCTTGTATATAACCCATCAGGATTTGGTCTGGTGTTGTTTTCTAGATTTCTTTTATTTGTTTTTCCTAGATCTCTTTGAAGGAGTTTTTGCTTTTTGTTTTATTTTGTTTTTGTGGTGGGGATGGTGGAGGTAATGGTGTATGCCATATTGCTTCCTGCTACTGTATCATTTTGGTTCTGCTTCCAACTTTTAAAATTCTCTACCCCTTGGGATTAGGGTTCTAACCTCACCTGCCACTCAATTGAAACTCCTCTCTTTAGGATTATCAATGATTCCTTTACTGCTAAATCAATACTTCTTAATTTCCTTTGCATTTGACACAGTTTCACAACCTGGATCTTTACATTTTTCTTAGAGCTGTTCTTTTCTGATTTTCTTCCTGTTAGGATCAGTCCTGCTCAATTTCCTTTGCTGGATAATTATTCACATTCTGTTTCCTAAAGTTGGATGTACCCTCTCACTTTTACTAGTTCTTTTCCCTAGGCTCTCCTGGTGATCAGCAACCATAAATTCAATTATTTACTCTATACAGATAATTCCTGTCAAGATGGAATCTAGAACCCCCAAGCATTGAGCCTAGAAAGATTTAACAACCCCCAGTTTACTTAGCTTAAAGATGAAAGCCCCAGGTTTGACCTTGTCACTTGAGAGTTTCTACCAAAGGGAAAGTCCAACTTCACTAGTCTCAGACTAACAATAGACTTTAAAGAAGTTTAAGTGGGGGTAGCTAATCCCATCAGATGTTAAGTATCTCTTTTGTCCCAATAGTTTCTCCTCTTAGGCCAAAGTCCTTTACCTAGAGGGCCCAGCCTTGACTGAGTCTTTCCTTTTTGAGCCCATTATAAAGCATTAGCCCCTCACAGTAAAATTCTTGTCTGGGACTCCTCATTTTCCTTTGTTACCATTGTAAAGTCAATCAACTGTCCCTCTCATCCTCAATCCCCTTGTTCCCTAAGAAAGGTATTTAAGCTTCCCCACTTTAATGGCTCTTTGGAATTGTCCAATCTAGCCCAGTTGGTGTTCCCAGACCAGAGCAACTAGAGTTCAATCCTTGGACTCTGTGTAGGTGTGTGGCACACGGCTCTGTGTGGAGGCCTAACTCAGCACTGTACTCCTTTTCTTAATTAAAGAGTGTTTTTTCTGTCTATTTAATAGTTCTGTGTTTTTTCCCAGTCAACACTCCCTAATCCTCATATCCAGCTTTTTCATCTTTCTCCTGAACTCTATTTACAAATCTCCAAATGCTGGCTGGTCATCTCTATCTGGATATCCAATGGACATCAAAGCCAAAACTGATCTCTTTCTACTTAAACATAATCCTACTAATTTTCCTATTCTATTGAGGACATCATTATTTTTCAGTCAAAGAGATTCATGAAGGAGTTATCCGGGTTGTCTTTGCTGCTGACCATCAGCTGATCTTGCTTGATCCTAGAGTCACAAATAGCCTGATGGAGGATCATCTCACTACCCAGCCTCTGGCTATTGCTGCCTCTCCCAGTCTATGGACTTTTGCTTGCTAGGTAAAACAATTTATATAACCTCTTTTTGAGGCTGTGCCTCCTAAATGTATTTAAACCCTGTTGTCCCTGTCCCATGTGGGTACTTTAGTACTCCATGCTGTGAAGGACCCTAGAATGTTGTCTTATTGCCTTCATTAAAGATGCTTTATTATTACTACTTTGGCAGTTTTGTTTCATTCAAATTGACAGAATCATCTTCATCATTTTACTTTCATTCTTTGCCCCCCCCATATAATGCCTTCATATTGATCTTATCAATTCTAGCTCCATAACATTTTTCTCTCTTCTCTGTAATCATATTTCAACCACCCTACTTAAGGCCCCATCATCTCTTCACTAGAAATAGTCTTCTAATTGGATTCATACATCCAAGCTTTCTCCTTTCTAATCCATCTTCCACAGAGCTGCCAAATTGATATTACTATTACGAAAAGACAGCCCTGACCATATCACTGCCCTAATCAAGAAGTTTACACACAAAAAATATTTTAAATTAAGAAACAAAGTTTATACTCTTTTGTTTGGCATTTAAAGTCCTTCACAATCTGGCTCCAACCTATCTTTCAAGGCTTGATTAGATTATTCTCATTCCAACCAGACTGGCTTAGTTTTTGAGAACAAGATCTCATGAAGATCTAGAATGTTCTTTCTCCCAATCAAGATTAAAAAAAAAATACCTAGCTTCCTTCAAGATAAGCCTTTGCTGATTGTTATCCTGAGAAAAATAATTTTATGTTTATATTGTATTTACTTATCTGTGTGCTTGTTATATTCCTGCCCGCTACCCCCAACACAGTAGAAAGAAAGCTCCTTCAGGGTAGGGTAAAGATTTTTGTCTTCCCTACCAACTATCTAGCAAGGGGCCTAGCCTATTAAAAAAAAATGATAATTGGATTAAACTGAATATAGGGCAACTTGCCTGATTTCTCTGGGCTTTTTCTTTTATTTGTTAAATGAGAGAGCTGGACTAACGATCTCTAAGATTCTTACATATCTTTGAGTTCTATTTGCCATTCCTTTTAGTATAACAGAAGGAATGAGATTAAGAGAAAAATAACAAGTACAATACCACACATACAGAATGTTCTCTTCCATTGCTCCAGTCTTTTCCTGTAATGAGATACTGAGTCCACAGGAAAAAATACTCATAATCAAAAGGAATTTCTTAAATAACCTACAGTGAAATCTCTATTTTTAAAAAGAAAAACAAAACCAAGACATTCCTCAGACTATTTAAAGGATCCAAAATGAGATAACTACCATCGATAAATAGAATCAGCTACTACTGGGGGAAATCAGTTATCTTCTAATTAGCAAGTTTTACCCAAATCAGGCTTCTTGCTGGGCATGCTCAGCACTTCTTTGGCAGTTAATGAAAACAGCTGTGCTAGTGGAATAGGCTACTGAAAAGCAGAAATTAAAACAAAACAAAAAAACCCAACCACCTTACATGTTTTCTCTACCATTCTAATGTAAAGAGTAGTGAATTCTAGTTGAGAGGTGTAAATTTTCTGGATTTCTTTCTCCTTTGGGAGTAAAAAAGGAAATTTTGCAGAGAACAAATATATACAATGACTTTAAGTGTCTTTTATGGGTCTATCTAAAAGATGTTATCCAGGAAAAGTGATAGGAAAACGTAGCCCAGTTGTATAGTGTGAAAAAAAGATAACAGATGGATAGTAGAGGTAGAATATGAAAAACAGCTAGAGGAAGGCTTCCAGAACACTGAATAGATCTCCTATGGAAATTTTACAATGACTTGAACAAAAGAGTACAGGTTAGAAGGGTTGTAACTGATACTGTTAAAAGGACTTGTTATTGAGATCACAGATCTATGAAAGTATTGAAATTACAATTGTAGAGCACTTCTTATAGAAAGGACACTGGTTTTGCAATCAAAGACCTAGACTCTTACTATCTGACATAGGCAAATTGCAGACTCCATTTCCTCCATTTGTAAAATACTTATACCACTTTCTTCTTAACACTAGAAGGACTAGATGTGTCAGTCCAAGAAATTTGTTTTTTATAATTTTATTATAATTTCTTCTGAGCAAATATATTTTAAATGTAATCACAAGTAGATATAATTTTACTTTGAAATAAACATTTTCATCCTATCGCTAGTATATGTAAATGTACTCTTGACTCAGCTTAATCTATCAAGGTATTCTTAAATGCCAATCCTTTCTTAAGCTTTCTTATACTATAATTATTTAAAAAACATATTTGTATGTTCTATGGTTGGTAGAATTTGAACATCCTGGCCATATTTTTCCCCAACCAAATGAAGAAGTATTGCTAACATTACTTACATTTCTGCTTTTGTTGGCAAGTGATATTTTGGTAGCATGAAATGATAGAAAAAGTTTCCTACTTTTTAATAGTCTTCCATTTTAAATTTCTTTTGTATTTGTAAACAGAGAAAACACTTAGAATTTCAAAAGTAGTTGATTTTATCTTGCCTATGTAGTAAAAGACATATGTAAAAAGACCATTAATTCAGAGGTAGAAAATGGCTTTAGAATCATCAGAGATTTCTACAATTGAGTGGGTGAGTTTTCTTTAAGTTCCTTATGTTTCCAGTTATCTTCAAATCCTTAAGCAGCTTTCTTACCTTGGAAGATTCCTTCACTTATTCCTTCTTACCCTGGAAATTCCTTTCCCCCTTGTGGCCCCTTCCACTGATTGGTTGTTACTTGGGTAACATCCATTTTAAGAATCACTAAAGCAACAGAATGTATTTAAAAGTTTTTTTAAAGCTGCCATGGTTTTTCTCAACAATTTAAATTTTCCTTCCCTAAAGTTTTGAAATATTGTGGCTATCAAATACTAATCTCTCGCATACATACTGCTTTTGGATTCTCTGTCCTGTTCAATTTTTTTAATCTCCTCTTTCATATATACAAATTTATGAAAATAATCTAACACATACATCAAGAGCATCCTAGATGAGAGTGATAGAAATTTGTAGGCTTCCAGAAATGAACTCCAAAGTAGAACACTTTGGTTGACAGGTATAGGAAATACATGCTCCTACTGTACTTTTTTTTAATTAATCAACTATTTGATTGGATAGGACAAAATGGCACTTTGAAGGATTGACCTTCAACAGGTGTCTTTCACATATATTTGAAAATCATACGAGATTTCTCGAAAAAGCTAAGAGAAATGTTTTGCAACATTCTGGATTATTAACTTAAAAAGAGGAATAAAACAGGGAGATAAATAATCACCAAAGGTTTTGCCAACACCATAGAGATAGCCCAGCAAAGAGTCTGAGGGATTTCGTATGGATGAAGATATTCTAGGTGACCATTTGAAAATAAGATTATGCTTACTCTCTCAAGTATGTGTACTCTAGAGAGCACCTGAGATTGATAATCACTCAGGGAAATTTATTTTAACTATCCACACAATAAAAAAGTGGATGAAGAATGCTTACTATCTAGGTAAGTATCTGGATAGACAACACATAGATCCTATCCAGCAATCTATATATATATATATATATGTGTGTGTGTGTGTGTGTATGTGTATATATACATATTTATGTATACACAAAATATGTAACACAGTAAATGGACAGTGGAATCAAGATAAAAATTGAAAAAGGAGAGTGGGTTGATTGTCTCCGGGAATTAATATGGTTCTTAAAGGTGCATATTTTTAATATTAGCATTTTTCTGATAATGTATGATGATAAAATCCTAGAATACATTATTCTAAATAATATGTATACTTCTTCCACCTGTGTAAATAGAATTAGCTCTAGCCATTCATAGCTAAATTCTTACTTAACCTAGGCATAGAAAGGATGTAATCCTCACCTTCCTTAGTGGGGAGGGGAGACGAGTTACCCACACATGACAATAAGTAACAAATCAAGAACAAGGGACTGCCCTTTGGGCAGTCCAAATCAGTGTAGAGGCTGCCATTTGTCCACTTGAATTAGAGGTGGACCCACGGGAAGTGAGGAAAGACACTTTCTCTTTAAGTATGTTGGTTACTTCCTGTTGAGGCAGTTCCCGCCTTGAACTTGGTGCTGGAGGATCTCCTGAGACCACAGAACGCTTACACTCTGTATTGTCACGTGGGTAAGTTAGGCTGGCTTCCTTGGCCTTCCTAGGCCGCTTCCAAACTCTGCCTTAAGTAGGCACTAACCTATCTGGTTGCTAGACCTTGTGGCTTACAGCTTCATTTATTTAGCCTTTTAACCTTCTCTCTTGTCCAGGCCTCTGCAGGCCTGGACTAGCCTCTCCCTTTTTTCTTTATTCCTATACCTTTACCTTCCTGATTGTAAATAAAGTGCCTTAAGGGATCCTGACTTGGGTCTGATTTAATTACAGAATCAACCTGAATTGTTGATTCCTGGCAGCCACATTTTAAATATATAGCTATAAAATACCTAAATTTCCCTCTTACACACCATCTGACAAGATCACTGTGATCATAAAATATCAAGTGGTTTCAAGTAAAATGTTATTAAAATTGAAGTTTCTCAAAGAGACTTCATAGGACCTGGAGTTAGAAAGAATTCTTAGAAATCATCTAAATCCAACTTCTTCATTTTAGAAAGGATGAAACCAAGGCCAAGTCCAGACTCAGTGTGATGAAGTGACTAGCCCGTAGTCAAGCACTAAGTAGTATTGACTTCAGAGAAAAGTTGTCATCAATGTTTTAATGCATTAAAGGAGTCACATTCAAAATATGATCATTATCACTGATTAGCATTCCTAGTAACTTGACTGCCTCCAGCATTTATCAGGCAACCTAAAGTTGATTTCTCAGAACACACTCATATCAAATATGATTGGTAATTTATTCCTAGGGCACTAGGAACATTCTTGATTTCATAATTGTGAACTTATGTTCTTAATAATTAAATCTTTTCACAAAGAACAGAGCCCAAATCAAGTTTTTGTTCCTGTAGCTATTTATTACCTTTAGCTCAAAAGCTTCCAAGGTCAGTTATTTTTTTTTTTTACAAACCCTTACCTTCCATCTTAGAATCAATACTGTGTATTGGTTCCCAGGCAGAAGAGCGGTAAGGGCTGGGCAATGGGGGTTAAATGACTTGCCTGAATCATATATCATAATTAAAAAAATAATATTAGTATCTCTCTTTCAATCTGATTTCCACTGAAACAGGAGAGGGGAAATTTAATTTTCATAAGTCACATAAATACTATTGCACAGGTAAATTGATTTCACAAATTTAAAAAACCTATTTACATAAACTTTAGACTTAATGGATTTGACCAGTGATGGTGAACCTTTTAGAGGGGTGGATGATGTGAGAAATGTCCTCGGGCGCCCATGGAGAAGAGACCAGCCTGGTCCTGCATCCCTCTGGCTTTCTAATAAACTCTGGAGACCTCTGTGCTGAGACAAGGGTGCATGTGCCCACAGAGAGGGCTCTGAGAGCTCCCTTTGGCACACATGCCATAGGTTCACCACCACAGGATTAGAAAAACTAACCAAATAGACAAGAGGATGCTTGCTGTGCAGGTATCAAGAAGTAGTGTAAATCTTCCTTATGTTGTTGCTCCTAGCTACCATAAAAACTTGTTAAGAAGTGAGAAGTAAACTTTTACATGGATTTCTCTTCTCTAATGGTTCCTTACCAATCCTTTTCAGCTGACAGCTCTCAGGTAGATTAAAAAAAATAGTTATAGAAATCGTAAGACAATATTCCTGAAGCCTCCCACCTCGCTGTTGTAATTAAATAAAACATCATAAATTCCTAAAATGTTTTATAATATAAGAAATTAAAATATTTAGGTCATTTAATTCAAAAGCATAGTATATTAGTCTCTCTATTTTTAAAATTCTGTTTCAACAGGAATATTTTAAAATTTCTATTGTTAAACACAAATAAAATTCAAATCATAGGCAACTCTGGTAAAAGTTTTTATTCACGTTGTCTAGTGGATTGAACAGAAACCAAACAATTCAGGAACATTTAGTTTGAGGATATGCATTTGTGCAATAACCGTTGCTATATAAATGCCTAATTATCTATGTAATCAGTTTCATAAAATGCTAGATGGAAATACTCTTTTTTGTTTGTTTACGATTTCAGAATTTCTGAGATAGGTAATGTCCCATTTTCTAGTCTTTTCATTTCTGTGTAATAGGAAAAGAGTTCTGGTCCATTAACTCTCCCACTCGCTCCTGGAGGAAGTTAACCAGCTCTGCCAGTACGAAGACATGGGTATCATCTATATCTTGTATGATGAATTTCTTCCCTAGGGCATTTGACTCATCCAAGTACAGAAGAAACTGCTTCATAGCAGGGTCACTGTGAAGATAAACATGTTACTATTTTATACAGAATAAATTATAAGAGCTCTAACATATGGAAGTTTTAAGGGCAAGCAATAATGTTTACTTTTAATCTCTTTTCAAAATACTATAAATAAAATTCAATTTTATAACTTCTCAGGTAAACATGGCAAAGTTTTAAAAATGCATAGGCCACTAACAAGTAGTTGAAATTTGAAGCTGTAAAGTTGTTGGGGTCAAAATAATCTTCATTTTTGTTGATAAACCAATTTTTAAAAATTGCTAGTCAGTAATTAAGTAGTACATTAAAAAATGAATTAAGGAGCAATTCATTTTGGATCCTATGAGCTTTATAACTTTTAGTCTTCCCTCATAATCCCTGAAGGAAATCTGTATGAAGGAAAAGAGAGTAAATTCTTGCAAGTGGTAGAAACTTATTTCCAGAAACATTTCTCTATTTATTAAAGCAGAGTTTTCCCTTACTGTTAAGTTAGGGTTTCAAGAAAATGGCATTTAAAAAATTTATTTTATTTTTAAAAAATATTTTTCCATGTTTACACGATTCATTCCCAGAGCCAATAAGCACTTCTGCTAGGTTGTACAAATATTATCACCTGATACCTATTTCTACATTATTGGCAATTTTTTAAAGCAAAGTCAAAATCATGCAAAACCAAGTATTAAATAGGTGGATCTTTTTTTTTGCTCTTAGATAAAGTAAGCAATTGGCAGATTTAGATTGCTACTCTCAGTCCACTTAAAAATACTGAGATTTATAAATAGTATATTAAAAACTTCATGGAAGACAAAAAAAATGGTGAGATGATCACAAAAGATATATTAAAGTTTCACTAATTTGGGTCAATTCTAAGGGAAATTTAGTCTAAACTACTAAGTCCATTTTACTCATATACTAATTTAAAGAAATACAAATATTATTTTCAAGTATATCTAGTAATCCAAATTAGGTTAATAAAGATTTTTTCTAGAAAAGGTCCTTAAGAAAATTAATTTTTAAAAAGATGAACAGATTAATTAAAATATTAACTAAGATAAGCTGGCACTTAATTATGTACCCTTTAAGAAAGCTAATTTTTCCAAGTATTCTCAGATATTTAATGCATCTCCCTTCACACAATTTATTCAGGAAAGACATCAACTTGTTTTAAAAAGTTATAATTTCCATCCAGCTAGTGTTTAAATCTTAAATGTATTAAAAGTGCCAGATACTGTGCTATATGTTGAGGATATAAAGACAAAAAGGAAAATAATTCCTGTCCTGCAAGAGCTCACTTCTACTTCTTGTACTATAGGACTTTGATGATCTACTTGGGTATACAAACACCATTACAATTAAGAGATTTTGATTGGAAAGGGACCTTTGATATCAAGTCCATTCTCTTCATTTTACTAAAGAGGAGACAGAAGCTTAGGGAGATTAAGTGATTAATCTAACATCACCCAAGTTAAGTATAGTAAGTAGCAGTGTTAAATTTGAATAATTTTCTTTATTTCTGCATTGAAAGAGCTGATATATCAGTGTATAGTTCTAATTTTATTTAGAAGACACACAGAAACTGAACACTGAAAGGGCAATCTTAAAATTCAACACCTTCTAGGTGTTCTCTCTTCAACACTCTAAATTTTCAGACTGATCCTCAACATAGGACAGTGATGGGCAACCTTTTGAGCTTGGTGTGTCAAAATTTGCCAAAAAACCAAGCATAACTTAGGTGGTATGTCACTTCGAGAAAAAAACCATAAAATCCAAGAAGCTAAAACTAAAAAGTGGTGCTTCTAGGCATACTGAAGATTCTCTGGTCATGTTTCCAATGTGTTGCTAAATCTTTTATCCTTTTAGAAATCAATGAAATTCTCTAGCTGTCAGGTATTTTGTACTTTTCAATTCAAAAAGTTACTCAAATACTTTGAATTGAATGGTGTTCTTCAGTTTTGGGAAATAAGTTGAGTAAAATTTTTCCACCTATCTGCAAAATCAAGATATCTACCTAAATATGTTAAGTCTGTACAACTTGTGTTTTGTTTTAGCTTCAATTTGAAGATGATGCAACAGAAAGACCTCTAGATGTATGGGAAAACACAGGTTCAAATTTTATCTCTTATACTTATTAGCTATGTGACCTTAGGCAAATCAGGTTCCTCTTTTGTAAAATGGGGATAATAGCTGAAATCCTTGCCTTAAGGAGTTATTGTGAGAAGAGAGCTTTTTAAACCGTAGAACTGTTTAAGTGTACTTGGTGAATTTAAGGGAATGGTGAATTTTTGTTTGGAATTTCCTAAAGGTAGGCTGGCATATTTGTTGGCACTTAAAACCCATTTAAGGGGAGCTAGGTGTCACATTCATTAGAGTACCAGGCCCGGAGTCAGAAGACTCATCTTCCTGAGTCCAAATCTGGTCTCAGACACTTACTAGCTATGTGACTCCAGGCAAATCACTTAAATATGTTTGCCTCAATTCCCTCATCTGTAAAATGAACTGGAGAAGGAAATGGCAAACCACTCCAGTATCTTTGCCATAGATACTGTTTAGAAAACCCCAAATAGGGACCTGAAGAGTTGTATATGATTGAAAAATGACTGAAAAAACAACTCCCACTTGCAGAAAAGTGACTGAATAGCTGTAGTGGTGGTGGTTCAATGTCAAACAATCCCCAGGGCTGATTAATAAACAAAGCCTATTTTCCATCCTCAGCTCAGGAGTCTATCACTAGTCTTTAAAATGAGGCCTAAAAGATACACAGGGAAGTGCCCATACTCTTCAGAGAAGGATACTATCCATATCTAAGACTCTCACTATCCTGTAAATCCATCAAGTTCGTTAGGAAATTCCCTTGATTAAACACCCCTACTTTTAATAAGAGTTATAACTTGCTGAATACACATAGACTCAAGTCAATTACTGAAGGATTAACATAAACTAACAAGATACTCTATACAGAGTTGTAAATAGCCTAAGTTAAAAAACACAGATATACAAATGTCCTTTAAAAGATCTTTCATTTATCTATGTGAACAAGCATTAGTAAATCAAGCAGCCAAAAAATGCTGAATGCCTAAAACTACTCCATTTTGTTGTGACTTATAATGGAAACTGGTTGAAGACAAAGACAATTCCCAAGGCACCTTATATTTGGTACTTGTTGTTAAAGAGGGAAAAATAAAGTATAATATAAATGTAAAATAAATGTAAGTTTCCTCAAAGAGTTGACAATTTAGCTAGGGAAAAGGAAAAGCCTAAACTCCTAGTTCTAATATATCTAACATATGATTCTGAGTATCAAACTATAGGGTAGAACATCTAAGTTCAATGGCAGTTCAAAGGAAATGGACTAGGATAGTCAGGGTCATAGAAGAAGTGGGACTTAGAATCTTAAAATTTTAAAAGCAGGAAGTGTCCTTAGATATTACTGAGTCAGACCATCCAATTTTATAAATGAAGAAACTGGCCTTGGGGGCTGGATAGGAATATCACCAAAGCAAGAGAGAAATTAACACTTATAAGGGGAAAGTATCCAAACTACTAACCATTCTATAAGTACGCCTTTCAAGACATTCACCATTTTCTCCCAGTTAGAAGGGTCAAATGCGGTCAATGATGGCAACAAATGGGATGAAGTGAACTAAAATTAAAAAAAAAAATTTCAATCAATTTTAACATTAACAAAAGATCTTGATATCAGAGAACACACAACATAAGAATAATGAAAATGATGGTATTAATGCTTAAAATCCACAAAAAATCATTTTTAGCTCTTTTGATATTTAATGATAAAAGCAATCGACAATGAAAATATAGCTGTCACCTTTAACTTTCCCTTAAAATTTAACCTATCTCCAAGTATAACTTTTTTTTACTAAATTGCACACATTAAATATCTGAAATACAACAATTCTAATTACTCATATTCTAATAAAGGTTGGGATATTTTAAATGAAAAAAAAAAAAGAATCATAAAGGTCACTCAGGTACTCTAACATAAACAAACAAACAAAAACTAGGGCTGGCTGCACCTAACCCAGTATTTGTTGGCATCTGGACACCTACACAAATCCTGGATGAGGATATAAGCGTGCCTTAAGTACAGGACCAGTAATGGATAACCCCAAGATGTTATGAATCGTTTTCGAATCCACACATGGGGAAGAAATAAATTCACATAACGTGAGAGACATCAAATAAAAAGTGGATAATAAGTAAAGCGCTTTACAATCTTTAAAGCGCTATATAAGGGCTATTATTCTTCTTCACATTCCCAGATCCTGCTCTGGACACCCAAACAGCGGGAATCCAGCATCCTACGGAGGAGCCAGGCCGTTGTTTCGCTCTGCAGTATCCGAGGAAAGAAGCGCAGCAGGGAGGGGAAGGGACAAGCTCCCCCTTGGCCTACCTTTCCTTACCTCGGCCCTTTTAGGGACTATTCCTTTCACCTTTCGTCCAACAAGTACACCACCCACCAAGCCTAAGCCGTCATCTCTAACCCTAGCGACGTACCTCCGCGCAGCCAGGACTCACCTACAGCAGCTCGGCCTAGAGACCAACGAACTGCGCCTGCGCCACAGGCCTCTGCGTCGGGTCAGGGAAGTTACCCGGAAGAGGGCGGAGCCATCCCATGGGGGGAAGAGGGGGCGGGGTCACGTGCCCGCGCCGGTGGCGGAGGGCGCCGGGACCCCGCGCGTAATCAGGGGTGGGCCTTCTCTTCTGGGCTTCTGCTTGCCCCTCCTTCCCCGCCCCCTCACCGCTGCCTAGGTCCGGCTTTGCTGGAGGAAGATCAGCGAGCCACTGTCAGGTAGGTAGGTGGGTAAGAAGGAGGTGGAGGGACGAGGTGAGCTTCAGGTGCGGCTCCACCGCAGGGCCTGGAGGCTCCGAGAGGGTTAAGTGGGGTTGGGATGGAGCGGGGTCCTCGGAGCACGTTCGTTTGAGAGGCTGCGCGGGCCACAAACTGCCTGACCGAGGCAGCTCCAGACCTGCTCTTCCCTGCCTTGCCTTGACTTACCCTGTACTTCTAAGCCTGATTGCTCAGGGCGGGGGCGTGGCATCCTGAGCTAAGCACTGGCTTTTGAGTGTGTGTGTGTTTGTGTCGTGTGCGTTCCTGCTTTCCTTACTTTACGTGTGGGTGATGGGTACCTTATCCCTACCTGCTTTTCTGTGTCCTGCATTTCTGGAACTCCCCCAGGCTTCTGGAAGAAAGATGTCTCATTTGTTTAACCATTTTCTCGCCTCCTTCTCATTTCTCTTTTTTAAACCCCTACCTTCCTTCTTAGAATCAAAACTGTGTATTGATTCTAAGACAGAAGAATGGTAAGGGCTAGCCAATGTGGGTTAAGTGACTTGCCCAGGGTCACACGGCTAGGAAGTGTCTGAGAACAAATTTGAACCTAGGACTTCTGGTCTCTAGGTCCGGCTCTCAATCCACTGAGCCACCTAGCTCCCCCCTCAACCCCAATCCCCCCCCCCCCATTTCCCGTGCAGTCTTGTTTTCCCTCAGTCCACTCTCTTTTTTTGTCTCTACCTCTTGTCTGTCTGTCTGTCTGTCTTTTCCCTTCTATCTCTCTCATGGTTTTTTCTGCCTCCTGTTTATCTCTCTCTGTCTGTTACTGATTCTCTTTACCTCTCTTTCCCCTATGTCTTTCACCTTGTCATATCTTGACTTTCTGCCCCTTCTGTCTCTTCTATCTCTCCCCCTGCTATTTCCCCTTGTCTCTGTCTCCCCTTCCTTTTTCTCTCTTTTCCTGTCTGTTTCTTATGTCTTTCCTCATCTCTGTCACTCTCTTTTTCTTTTCTCTCCTCTTTCTATCTCTTGTCTATATCTCTTCCTCTGTTGCCTCAGTTTCTTTGTCTTTTTTCATGGTCACCAGTTATCTCATACAAAATCACTAGCTGTGTAACCCTGAGCAACATTAAATGCCTACTATGTGCCAGACACTGTATTAAATTATAGGAATGCAAAAGACAAAATTGAAAGTTCCAGCCCTCAAGGAAAATACATTCCAATGGGGGAGACATGTCCATAAATATATATATATTCTGTCAACATGGAATCTAGAAACCCCAAACCTGTAGCCTAGTAAGAACTGATGAACCAAAGTTTTAGGACTAGCTTGTAAATTGGAGACCCCCTAAAGCTTGTATTTGTTCCCTGTTCCTGAGAGAATTCACCCTGAAGGGAATCTCTGGCTTGCAGTTTCAGGCTGAATAATGGACCCTAAGGTAAATGACAATCCCAATTAGGTGGAGCTAGGCATAGGCACTCTTTTTGTCTTAGGTAGTCTTTCCTTTTGTATCAGAGACCCTTTCTCAGGAAAGACCCACACCTGGGCTAGGACCATCCTTTTTGTATCCATTGTAGGTAACCCCTTCCCTTACACCAGTGTGTAAATGGAATTAGCTTATCCTCATTCATTCTTTAGACTTTAGCCGCCATGAATAATGTCACCCCACCCAATTTAGAATTAAGTGGGGAGGGAGAGGTCTGTGACCCACACATGATAATAAGTGACAAATCAAAAACAAGGGACTGCCCTCTGGGCAGTCCAAAACAGAGTTGAGGCTGTCATTTGTCCACTTGAAATTGGAGGTGGATTTAGGAAGTGACAAAAGATGCTATCTTTTAAATATGTTGTTAACTTTCTGTGGGGAGTAGTTGGCTCTTTTGAACTTGATGTGGAAGGAACTCTGGTGAGACCTCAGCCTGCTTCCCTTTGAATTGTCACATAGGTAAGTTAGGCTGACTCTTTCTTCCCTTGGCCTTTCTGGAGGCTCTAGCCTCAAGGAGGCCTCTCTTCTTAGAGGAGGACTTGTGGCTAGAAGCCTTGTTTAATTAACCTCTGTGGCCCTCTGCTGGGGCCTCTAGATCCCTTCCTGGTTCAGGCCTCTGGTCTGGGCCAGAGTTTCTCTCTCTCAATTTCCCTACCTTCAACCTTCCTAATTGTAAATAAACCACCATAAAAGTCATCCTGACTTGGGTCTATTTTATTTTGAAATCGAGTTAATCAGTTTCTGGTGCCAAACCTTAAATATCTAATCCAACCATAATCATTCCCATTTTCCCTTCTTACACCAGTGGTGTTGGGCAACCTTTTGAGCTTGGTGTGCCAAAAAACCAAGCTTAACTTGGGTGGTGTTGTCACTTTGAGAAAAAAAAAACCATATATTTATAGTTTAAATAACAAAAATGTATAATTGTAATATATAACTATTTAATAAACCAAAATAGGTAAATATAAGTAGAATTGTCATTCTACCTATGAGGATAAGCTAATTCCATTGCACAGAGTGTCTACACTATACTACAGCAAATGTTTCATCCTCGGCATGTGGCCCCATACTTTTATATCCTATGCGTGTTAGTGCCGACACGTGTGCCATAGGTTTGCCATCACTGCCTTACATACTAGCCTCTGGCTATCCTTTCCCAAGATTGATTGTATCCTGTTAGTATAGTTTGAACACTCCCATTTCCTTGTAGCTTTGGTAATGTCAATCATCTTTCCCTGCCCTGGGATCTCCCCAAATGGCATATAGATTCCCCAATTTATTTTGTTCCTTGGAATTGTCCCATCTAGCACTATTGACTTTCCCAGGGGTCAGGGACCAGTGCAACCAGAGTTCAATCCTCAGACTCTGCAAAGGTGTGCAGCTCTGTGTAGAGGCCTAACTCAGCCCTGTACCCCTTTCCTTAATTAAAGGGTGTTTTTTTTGACTATTTACTAGTGATGTATTTTTTCCACAGTCATACAGCTGGAAGGATCAGGAAAGGCTTCGTGTTAAAGATGACATTTGAGTTAACTGGGAATTCTGAGAGGTAGAGGTGAGGAAGAAGTTTATACATGCACAGATGGACCACCAGGCTTTGCCATTATGCAAAGATACAGAGATAAGAGATGAAGATAAGATAGAACACCATTAACCAGAACAGTATGACTGGATTATAGTGCACACAGAGACTTAACCTGATAAATCAGAAAAGGAAACTGAGTTGGGGGTGTGTTATGATTAAAAATGATGAGGGCTGAGATCAAAAGGGAGAATAGTATTTTAATAAAAGCCATGCTGATAGAGATAAACTGACCACGGGCCTGTAAGAAAAACCTATTCCAACCTACACCTCAGCCATTTACCTTCCTCTCTCCTCGAGCTCAGGTAACTAAAGAGCAAGTTCCACGTCACTTCCCCCTAATTTCAAACAGTCCCTCACCTTTAATACGTCATCCAAAACAGGAAACCCATGAAACTCGTTGGACCACGGGAAATGTAGTTTTAAGGACCCCCACAGGTCCACAGAAGTTTGTCAAACACTATATTGAGGTTCAATCCTTCCAAATAGAACCCCAAGTGATTTTAACTAACACAGGTGGGGGGTCATTAAAAAACGGAAACGACCCCAAACTCCTAAGAGTTGAAAAATTATATACCTTAGATAAGTTATTGACTATTTTTAAAAAAAGCCTAAGAAGCGTGACTTTTATCTATTTCCCATGAAGTATGATTTTATTTACCAGTAATTTTTAGGGTCATTGGGCATTGTTTATTGATTATAACCAAGGATAGAGTACTGTAATAAGTGGTGTGGAGATCCAGAGACAAAAACAGTACAGTACAGTAAATTATGCCTTTCAGGACTTTATTGGTGACAAAGGGAATCTGAGGTTTGTATCTGTAGCTTTTTATAGATTATTACAGAATTGTAGTCAGCAATAGAGTCATTCTAGGACAGGGGTCAGCATCCTTTTTGGCCGTGAGAGCCATAAACGCCATATTTTTTAAAACGTAATTTCGTGAGAGCCAGACAGTGCGCGCTCCTGTAACAGTGCCTGAAAAAAATTGACTTTCTGGCTCCTGCAGAAAGAGCCTAATTGGCTCGAGAGCCATACGTTGCCGACCCCTGTTCTAAGAGAAGCTTTTAGGGAGTTTTGTTTGCTAGGACACATGAAATAATCTTTAAAAATTAACATTTATAGTATATACATATAATGATTTATAGTTATATTTGTTCTTTTCCCCTAATATTTATGAAACACAAAGTAATTTTACCAAAGCTGTTTAACAATAAATATGGTTGTTTTCTCATTCTTTTCTTTAACCATTCAACTGCAGTGTTGTTTTTTATTTAAATTGTACTTTTCCAACTGACTATTGTCTTCACCCAAAAACTACTCTAACTTATGACTTCTTTATTTTTATTACTAATCCTACCATCCTTGCAGTTAATTTCAATTTTTAAAAATTTATTTTTAAAAAATATTTTTTAGTTACATGTAGAAATAATTTTTGTCAACAGTTTTTTGACATTTTAAAATTCAGATTTTCTCCCTCTCTCCCATTCCCCCTGCCCTGAGGCAGGGAAGGGTCTGATATAAGTTATACCCATACTTTCCTGTATTAATACATATTTCCATATTGCTCATGTCATGATAGAAGACACATATACATATAATAGAAATATCATGAAGGCTAGATAGTGGAAGATGACATGTTTTGATCTGCCTCACAGATTACAACAGTTCCTTCTTTGGCTGTGGATAACATTTTCTTCATGAATCCTTTGTGGTTATCTTGGAGACTTGCTTTTTGCTATTAGTGGTTTAGTCTTTCACAGGTGACCACTGTATAGTATTTCTATTACTATATACATTGTTCTCCTGGTTCTACTCACTTCACTTTGCATCAGTTCATATAAGATTTTCCAGGCTTTTCTAAACTTATACTGTTCATTATTTCTTATGGGGCAATAATATTCCATTAAAACTATATGCCACAACTTGTTTCTCCAGAACATAAGTGATGGATAATCCTACAGTTTCCAATTTTTTGCCATTTTTGCCACTACAAAGAAGAGCTGCTAAAAATATTTTGTGGCAGGTAGATCTTTTCCCCTTATCTCTGATCCCATTGGGATTCAGACCAGTAGTGGTATAAAGCTCAGACATTTTTTTTTAATTTTTTAATCATTTATTAATATTCATTTTTAACATGGTTACATGATTCATGCTCCTACTTTCCCCTTTACACCCCCCTCTCCCCCCACCCATAGCTGATGCACATTTCCACTGGTTTTAACATGTGTCCTTGTTCAAGACCTATTTCCAAATTGTTGTTAGTTGAATTGGTGTGGTAGTTTCTAGTCTACATCCCCAATCATGTCCTCCTCAGCCCATGAGTTCAAGTAGTTGTTTTTCTTATATGTTTCCTCTCCTGCAGTCCTTCCTCTGAATGTGGGTACCGTTTTTTACCATAAATCCCTCAGAGCTGTCCTGTGTCATTGCTTTCTGCTGGTACAGAAGTCCATTACATTCGATTTTACCATAGTATATCAGTCTCTGTGTACAGTGTTCTTCTGGCTCTGCTCCTTTCGCTCTGCATCAGTTCCTGGAGGTCTTTCCAGTTCACCTGGAACTCCTCTAGTTTATTATTCCTTTTAGCACAATAGTATTCCATCACCAGCATATACCACAATTTGTCCAGCCATTCCCCAATTGAAGGACATACCCTCTTTTTCCAGTTCTTTGCCACCACAAAAAGCACAGCTATAAATATTTTCCTACAAGTCTATGATCTCTTTGGGGTACAAACCCAACAATGGTATGGCTGGATCAAAGGGCAGGCAGTCTTTTATAGCCCTTTGAGCATAGTTCCAAATTGCCATACAGAATGGTTGTATCAGTTCACAGCTCCACTAGCAATGCATTAATGTCCCAATTTTGCCACATCCCCTCCAGCATTCATTACTCTCCCCTTCTTTCATTTTAGCCAATCTGCTAGGTGTGAGGTGATACCTCAGAGTTGTTTTGATTTGCATTTCTCTAATTATTAGAGATTTATAACACTTTCTCATGTGCTTATTGATACTTTTGATTTCTTTACCTGAAAATTGCCTATTCATGTCTCTTGCCCATTTATCAATTGGGGAATGGCTTGATTTTTTTTATACAATTGATTTAACTCCTTGTATATTTGAATAATTAGACCCCTGTCAGAGTTTTTTGTTATAAAGATTTAAAATTTTAAAAATTTAAAATCACCCTAGACAATATAAAATACTTGAGAATCTATCTACCAAAACAAACAGCAATTATTCGAAAACAACTACAAAACACTTTCCAAACAAATAAAACTGGATCTCAACAATTGGAAAGCCATTAATTGTTCACGGGTAGGACGAGCTAACATAATAAAAATGACCATCCTACCCAAATTAATATACCTATTTAGCGCCATACCTATCAAATTACCAAAAAACTTCTTTACTGAATTAGGAAAAACTATAACAAAATTCATTTGGAATAACAAAAGATCAAGAATATCAAGGGAAATAATGAAAAAAAAATGTGAAGGAAGGGGGCCTAGCAGTACCAGATATCAAACTATACTATAAAGCAGCAGTCATCAAAACAATATGGTACTGGCTGAGAGATAGAAGGGAGGATCAGTGGAATAGACTTGGGGTTAATGACATCAGCAAGACAGTGTATGATAAACCCAAAGAGCCCAACTTTTGGGACATGAATCCACTATTTGACAAAAACTGCTGGGAAATTTGGAAAACAATATGGGAGAGATTAGGTTTAGATCAACATCTCACACCCTACACCAAGATAAATTCAGAATGGGTGAATGACTTGAATATAAAGAGGGAAACTATAAGTTAAGGGAACACAAAATAGTATACCTGTCAGATCTGTGGGAAAGGAAAGATTTTAAAACCAAGCAAGAGTTAGAGAAAATTACAAAATGTAAATTAAATGGTTTTGATTATATTAAGCTAAAAAGCTTTTGTACAAACAAAAACAATGTAGTCAAAATCAGAAAGCTCAGACATTTTTGATGCCTCCCTCTCTTTTATTTCTCAGTTCAATCCATTGTCAAATACTGTTTTATTGTTCCCTTCTCTCTTCCTGTTCTTCCTGAATTGTGGTAGCCTCCTAATTGATCTTTATGGCTCTAGGCTATTCCATTATATACTGAATAAAAGTCCAGCTTAACCTTTCATTTAAGATTTTCCACTTTTTAAGTCCAGCTGCCTTATAATCTTAATCTTTTATTCTTTGTGTATTCTGTGCAACCTTCCCTTCTATGAAATCCATTTTATTTAAGCCAAGTGAGTTTTTCAGGGGAATAACTGTTGAAGAAAAGCAAACTTTTTTTTAAGTTTGTTTTTTTTTCTAGTCCAGAAAAATCAATCTCCCTGGATTAATTGAAAGCAGAAGGGCTGTCTGTTATCTTGGGATATATTAGGTTCTAGTTATAGGAAAAATGGTAACAAAGTATACATTAAATAACCTGTATCACATATTTTGTTTGTACAGAATGGCCTTGGCAGCTTGTTGCATAATTTGTTGCAGAAGGATAGGAACCTCTACAACTCCTCTTAAAAGTTACCTGTACTGGAAAGATATCCGTGAGTACAATTATGAAAATGAATATATAGTTATAGCCAGTTCCTTTGTGAATATTTGATTTATAAACCAGGGCTTTAAAGTTTCAAATATATTTCCATAGAGATAATACTGTGCAAGGTGGTTAGAATTCTCATAAAAGCTCATTTAATTTTAATATATTTATATAATACTATACATCCTAACCTCCATTTCTAATGTTCTATATGTGGGAAAAGTTATTTTGTATTCAGTTGGATCCTAGGAAAGCCACTCTTCCCAATGCAACCCTGGCACACAAAGGTTTTCATAGTGTTGGAGGATTGGAGAGAAGGGAGGAGGAACTATTGTTTCCCCCTTACAGTTCCAATTGTCTTCTACTAGTCCCATTAGTCCAAAGTCTTGAACATTTGCTTCTCCCCTTCTTTGGGATCTTACTGAGTTTCCTTGTGTTAGGTGGGAGTTTGGAATGGATGACCTCTAAAGTCCTTTCTAATTCCAAGATATTATAATTCTCATTAAGTATGTGAATCTGAGGGTATTTAGAAGAATGGTGGTGAAGGAAAGATGAGGAATTTTTGTGTGGGAAGAGTAGAATCTGTATCTATGTTAAACATATGTATCTATGGAGCTATAAATTATACTATTTTATAAGATAAAATTTAAAGATTAGAAGGCTTTGTTGTTGATGATGTTAATTTGTCCTATTAAGAGGAGACGATAAGAAATCCTTACCCATTTACTTCCAGTTTTGATAGAAAGTCATACTTCTGTTTGTGTTTAGTCAAGGTTTTGTAAATATAATTTTATTTTATCCTCTTCTTTTTAAAAGGAAATATTATAAAGTTCACTGGACCACTTGTTCTAGGGTAAGCATTAAATACATATTGATTTTACTTATACTAGTATTTAAATTTTTTTCTATAGATTCAAATTAATATCTAATAACTCCAAGTATATTTTATAAGATTTATTAATAATCACTTGAAGTAGGAAAAAAATACAAGAATAAAAATAAAAACCTGAGTAAAGACATGTGAGAAAAATGAGGCCTGGACCTCACCCAACATCCCAGCCAAGATTAGGTGAAAAGAGCATGAAGGTGAAGTTACAGAAATTTAAATCCTCCCTACATTAGCACATAACTGTAGCTATGTACCTGGAATGCTGGGAAAGAGAGTCCTTGGGGAGAGAATTCTAATTATGCAACTTTTTAAAACTAATGTAACCATGTCTTTCTTGCAAGATGAAAGTAATAAGATAAGAATTTCATATTTGAATAAAATGTTTTCTTAGAGTTAAGAATTTGACATGGAGTATAAGTGGACTTGCTATTTGTTTTTTTCTTTCCTTATTCTTTTTTTCCCCATTAAATTCTTACCTTCCATCTTAGAATCAACACCATGTATTTATTGGTTTCTAGGCAGAAGAGCAGTAAGGACTAGGCAAAGAGGGTTAAGTGACTTGCCCAGAGTTACATAGCGAGAAATTGATCTGAGTCCAGATTCCAACCCAAGATCTCCTGGCTCCAGGTGTGGGGCTCTCAATCTGCTGAGCCACCAAGCTGCCTCCTCCTTGCCTTATTCTGAGACAAAGAACAAGACCATTACATATCCTATGGCATAATGTCTGTATATATAGAAAACTTATATTTAGGAGTATAGCAAAAATAAATGGAATCAATTTGCTAAGCATCTTATTTTCCTTGGGGGGAAATAAGAAGAATGCAGCAACTTTTGCAGATAGTCAGGGACCCCAGCAGAACAGAAAGTGCTTTTTATAGAATCTTTACTGAGTTGGCCCTGGAAAATTGGATGTCAGCATTCTGGTGGAAAGAGCACTGGTTCTGGAGTCTGACTCTGTTTTCATACCTCACCTCTGACACTGTATGTATCATTCATCGGAGGCAAGTTTCCTAACCTCCTGAGCTAGTGCTTAGACTGAAGACTTTCTTCACTTTTGATCTTTGATCCCATGTAGCCAAGGTTTATGTCTTATCTGCCTCATCATTCTGGTTTTAAGAGCAAGACTGAAACAATAGATGTGATTTAAATTCAGAGACCATTCTGGTTGGGCTTTCAAAGGATTACTGGAATAGAAGATCATTTAAAACATTTTAAACAACACTTAATTCTTGGATGCATGATAAACTTCATGTTAAAAATTTATTTAAATGACAGCTCAAAAAGTGTAGCTTTTTTATATTTAGAAACCAAGTTCACATTAGATTTTTTTTTGTTATCTTTTTAAGAGGTTCTTTATTTATTACATATGAAGTTCTGGCCTTGAAGAAGTCTGTGACACTAGATACCCAAGTAATCGAAAAGGAAAAATTGAAATCATATATATATTTAGATGCTGTTTCTTTAGATAAAAGACAAAGTCAAGGTAAGTTAATGGGAAAAGTATGTTTGTGTTTAAAGTACTTTTTTTTTTTTAAACCCTTATCTTCTGTCTTAGTACCAGTTCTAAGATAGAAGAGTAGTAAGGGCTAGACAATCAGGGTTAAGTGAATTGCCCAGGTTCACACAGTTAGGAAGTATCTGAGATCAGATTTGAATCCAGGTCTTCCCTATTCCAGGCCTGGTACTCTACCCACTGTGCTACCTAACTGTCCCTTAATGTACTTTAAAAGCAATATTACGAAAGCCTTTCTAGAAAATGTAAGGTAGCTATTGAGTTAAATTTAGAGTCTATTATAAGAATTATGTTATTAAAACCCGTGTTGAAAGAACTCATTATATTTGCTCTATGCAGTTTAGAACCAAGCTAAAATTCTTATCTTTTTTTAATTTGGAAAAGGTGTAAACTCTATATTAATTTTATCCAGAAAGTACAGCTTAATAAATTAGGATGGTGTTTTAGTACTAGAAGTAATTGTTTCTTCTCATCCTGGAATTGGAAATGAGAACTCTACTCATAGGGTCAAGTTAGAATAAGGAAACTCAACACCCTGTGCAAATGCATTTGAGTCTACCAATCTTAAATGAAAGTTCAAGATATATTCCAAAACAAATCTTAAGTGAATTTAAGACTCTCCGCCTTTTTGGACTTTCCAAGTCATTATTCATTTAAAGTCCTAATTCCTAACAGGTACTTTATATTCATTTCCTCATCTGTCATTTATATTAAGATGAATTTATTTAGATAAGAAGTTTTTTGCTAAATATTGGAAAGACTTATCAGTTTGATGTGAATGAACTCTTTGTTGGTTTTCCATATATTTTTGTTTTTATTCAGACCTCCTAGGATTGATTTCTTTGAGGTAAGAAAGTGCCTTAGCAGTAAATTCCCCTTATCACTACAGATTATAGTTTTAGATAATTGCCCAGGGGCGCTAAGAACTTTAAGGTCAAATAGCCATTATGTTTCTTGAGGCTGACTTTCTATCTACTATACTCACTAGTGTGCTGGAGCCATCTCGAACAGACCAGTCAGAACTGATTGTTAAATTTTCATGGTAAACCTTAGCACCTTGGAAATGCCACATATCGGGGCTTGAAATATTGTTTTGTTTGATTGTCCAGTCTTAAGGAATTGATGTAGAATGTTTAATATTGCAGATTAATCTTATAAGTATGTATGCAGTCCCTTCCTCAACCCTTTTGGAGAGTTATTAAAAGTTTGCCAGCATACCAACTATACTGCCTTGCCCTGAGGTATTTTATAAAATGCTTTCTGGGGCTTTAATTGAATGGTATTCTAAAGAGCTAATTCACAGGTGAAAGATGGATTGCTTATTCTTTTTTTTTTTTTAAACCCATATCCTCTTAGAATAGATGCTGAGTATTGGTTTCAAGGCAGAAAAGTGGTAAGGGCTAGGCATTTGGGGTTAAGTGACTTGCCCAGGGTCACATAGTTAGGAAATATCAGAGGTCACATTTGAACCCAGGACCTCCCATCTCCAGGGGTAGTTTTCCAATCCCTTAGCTAGCTACTTAGCTGCACCTGAAGTGTGTATTCTAAGGGAATATTGCCTATAGCCATAATGGTCAACCTTTTAGAGGGCCTGGTAATGTGAGAAATGTACTCAGGAGCATGTGGAGAGGGCAAGAGGAGCAGCCCTGCCCCACATCCCCCTGGCTTTCTAATAATGAACTCTAGTGAACTCTGTGCTGAGATGATGGCGTGTGTGCCCAGAGAGAGAGCTCTGAGTGCCTACCATATGTGCCATAGACTTGCCACCACAGGCTTATGGGACCATCTTCTTAGAAAGGTCAAAATTTTGATTTTTTACCTGTCAACTGAGGAAACAGTCTGAAACAAATGCTCTGTAGGTCTGCAAGATATAGCACCTAAGACCTTAAAAGCTTTGTATTAGCAAATAACTTTAATTCATTTGAAAAAGGAGATAAAAACATAAATGTCAGGGATTCAGTAATAAGACCAAGCCTGGAGGTATAACCTTAGTTTATGTAGTGTAGAGCAGGAAAAAGGACAGCTGAACAAAGTCTACCCAGTAGTGACCAGGATGTGAGCTCAGTAGTTGTTTATGTAGTTCAAGAACCAGCATGATTGGTTAGAAGTACAGTGATTGGAGGTTGGCAATAAAACTTTCCCACAGGAGGTAAGAAAAGCTCATCGTTGGAGTTCAGGTGCAAGATAATGACCCAGACGCTAGGTCAGCAAACCAGATATCCTTAAAGGATAATTTGGTAGCTAAATATAATAGGCCCAACAATTCCCTTTCTTTTATATGCAGTCTGCCAAGGTTAGCACAAATTATTAGCAGAAAAGCTGGATTTCTAAACTTAACCCATTACAGACCCACTGAATTCTGAACAAAGTTCAAAAAGAAAGAATCATAATTTGAGCAGTTATAGAAAGCAGGCAAGAGCAAAACTTTGATCCTCTGCTCAGACCTGTAATTGGTTAGTCTGAAGCCTTTTCTAAAAAAAAAAAAAAAAAAAGAGTTCTGCTAAAAGAGTGGCAGAATTTTCATTTTCACCTACCTTTACCCCAAACATATGCAAAGTGAAGACAATTCAAATATCTTGTTTAAGGATGGATGCCAAGGTAGAGCCTAGAAATTTGATTATGTCAATTTACCTAATGATAATCAGGCTCCATGGCTTGGTTTACACCAGTGGTTCCCAAACTTTTTTGGCTTATCGCCCCCTTTCCAGAAAAAAATATTACTTAGCCCCCAGAAATTAATTTTTAAAAAATTTTAATAGCAATTAATAGGAAAGATAAATGCACCTGTGGCCATCACCACTCCTCTGGACTGCTGCAGCACCCACCAGGGGGTGGTAGCACCTACTTTGGGAATCACTGGTTTACACTAACCAAATTCACAGGACACTGATTTATAAATTAGAATGCAAATTTATTAAGCACAGTGGAAAATCTAAATGTCATGAAAATTAGAATACTATTGTCAGTTGCTTCAGGTTGTGGCCTTCCCCACATCAAGGTAACTAGGAATCTTAATATGGTAATCAGGAGGTTTCATGGTGGATACAGAATGTTGAAATAAAAGAATTTAAGTGTTTTAAAGAGATTTTAAAAATTAAATGGCCTAGAGAGTTATTGATGTTAACTGTAGGACTGTGCTGTATAGAGCTTATCGCTCCTTTCGGCCTGTCTGCTTACCTCTCTGGAGAAAACTAGAGACATACTGACAAATACTTATTCCTCATATTTACATTTTTATACTCCACAAGGATTACCAGGCTTTAGTTTGCATTTATTATCGTCCATTTCAACACATTTCCATAAAATGTTATAATTTCAGATTTACAGACTATTTTCCATTGATTACATTTTACATTTGGTTAAAAGTTAAGTTCTCCTTATTAAAAAAATTATTTTTAATGACAAGTTCTCCCCTCCTAGAAATGATCTTTTTCACTTTTGTAATTCAGTTCAATAGATATTTATTTACTGTATAAAGCACTGAACTAGTCACTAGAGATTTTTTAAAAAAAACAATACAATTTCCATTCTCAAGTTGAAGAGGTCTATAGCAAGATATAACAATAATTATCATGATATGTAAAATGTGATAAAGAGAGGTGATATAGGAATTGCAAGACAGGGAGAAAGATAGAATGATAAAATATTGTGATCATACACAAGAATTTCAGAGTTTATGAACTTGGAAGTAGAATACTTGTGGGTGATGGCAAGATGAAGCTAATGACCATCTTTTTGAGTAGTTGAAATATGGTGGATAGAGGAGTAGGTATTGGGAAATGGGTACATTGAAGAACTGGAAAGCTAAGGTGATCAAGGGCATATTATGTTGAAATGGTCTAGCATGAGGAAAGGAATTGAGGCAGAGAGACTGAGCCAGATCCTGAACTCAGTGAGTGAGAAAGGGAAGAAGTGTGTCTTGGGTAGATAGCAAGGCAGAAGAGTGGTAAGGGTTAGGCATTGGGGAGGTGGGGGGGGGGGAGTAAATTACTTGCCCAGGGTCACGTAGCTGAGAACTAGGTGGAAGAGTGGTAAGGGTGGGCAATGGGGGTCAAGTGACTTGCCCAGGGTCACACAGCTGGGAAGTGGCTGAGGCCGTATTTGAACCTAGGACCCTCTTGTCTCTAGGTCTGACTCTCAATTGATTGAACCGTCTAGCTGCCCCTCTTCCATGACTAAAAAAAAAAAAATCACCATGATGTCCTATAGTATCACTCTTCTTCCCTTTCCTAGAGAGCTTTTCTCAAGATTTTACAAATTCTGCTTTTTGAGTTTTTCAGATTAGATTTGTGATTTCATTGGTATATGGAACTCCCAGGAATAACTTCTAATACACATTGGCAATTGTCTACAATTTAGGGTCTTGGATTGTTGGATTGTTGCAAGAAGTTGAAATACTTTTGTTTTTGCACCATCATGTTTCAGAGATAGGCTTGAATTTAGGGCTTCTTGAACCGAGTCTTGCTTTCTATATCACACTGTTTTTCTGTGATTTCTAAACTAATATTTCTTGCTTAAGTTTTAAAATGTAATTTTCCATTTGAGGATGTCTTTGGGGCACCTTTTATTGTTTCTTTTTTCATTTGTGGCATTTTAACTAAATTCGTTTGTTTTGCATTTTTTTGAAATTAGCACTCTGCTTTGTTAATGTTAAAGATTTTGGGGGGTTGGGATCAATTTTGGTTACCATTTTCCTTCTATATGTGGTTTCTATGGTGTGACCTTTATTTCTTGAGGAGTATATGAGGATATTGTTCCCTTTAATTTATTTCTTGATTTATTTATTTTAAAATATTTTTCCATGGTTACAGGATTCAATTTCTCTCCCCTCTTCCCACCCCCATCCTGGAGCTGACAAGCAGTTCCACTGGGTTATACATGTATTATCACTCAGTATCTATTTCCATATCATTTGTTTTTGTAATAGAGTAATCTTTTAAAACCAAAACCCCAAATCCTATACCCATATAAATAAATTATAAATCATATGTTCTTCTGCATTTCTACTCCCACAGTTCTTTCTCTCGACATGAATAGCATCCCTCAGGGTTATCCTAGTAGCAGGCTCTATTACATTTGATAGTGCTACAATGTTTCAGTTTCTTTGTACAGTGTTCTCCTGTTTTACTTATTTCACTCCCCACAAATTCATATAGGTCTTTCCAGTTTATAGAAATTCATCATTCCTTATAGCATTATGGTATTCCATCACCATCATATACCACATTTGCTCAGCCCAATTCCCCAATCGAGGGGCATTCTTTCATTTTCCAATTTTTTGACTCCCTTTTAATAACTTTTACTCCTTTAACTTGTTTATTTGAAAACCCTAAAGCATAAAAATCATTACACTGAATCATACATTTTGTTGATTTCCTTTGTTGAAAAAACATACAATTTTTGAAATTAGAACTGGGATGTACATTGACTTTAATTAGACTGTAAATTGAAACAGTTAGGGTTATAGATGTAGAACTGGAAAGGACCTTAGAAGAGGCTATTTAATGAACAAGATTATCAGTGAGCCCATGTCCTTTGCCAGAGGTGACATAGGCAGTGAGTAACAGCAGGCATTCAAATTGCGGTTCCATAACTCCCAAGTTCATCATTTCTTCCTTTGTACTGTGCACACTTGCTTAAATGTTGAACAAACCTTGTCAAATTTTCAATCTCTCCCTCCTTTGTAGCCACTATGAAGAGTATTACTCTCTAGTTATGACATATTAACATTTATTAGGTAATTTATCTTCCATTAGTTAGCATTTTATTTGACCTTAGACATTTAGAAAGGCAACATGACATAGTGGATAATGCTGAACTTTGAGTCAAAAAGACCTGTGCTTTTCACTCCAGCAGTGTGACCATAGACCTCAGGCGAATCTCCAAGGTTATAGGTATAGCCTGCCATTGTGGTGCAGGCCTATAATGCCAGCTACCTAGGAGGAGGAAACTGGGGGGATCTCTTGAGCTTGAGTGTTCTAAGGTACAGTGGTATACCAATTAGGTGTCTGAACGTAGTTCAGCATTTATATGATGAACCTTAAGAGTATTAGGCCACCAAATTGCCTAAGAAGGGACAAATTGGCCAAGGGCAGAAATGGAGCAGGCTTGAGTAGTAATGATAATCCCCTAATAACCAATCAGTAGTGGAATTGAAATCATAGTGGAATTTGATTTGTGAGTAGCTCCTGTGTTTTCATGTGGACAAGATGGGGAGACCCAGTTTTAAAAAAATAGCATATGCTTTAGATGGACTAGATTCTGCATTGATTGAAGGGATTCCCACATTGAAAGAATTGCAGGTCATTGATGTATTAATGATTTTATTTTTAGTAAGATTTATGAAATATCCTTATCTCATTGCTAAAATATTTGTAAATTATTTATTTCTTAAGTGGCTGATTCTATCTCTTTTATATTGATTGATTCTTCTACCTGATTCCAAATTCTGGCAGTGTATCCTATTTGGAGCCCATAGCTGTCTTTATTGATTGTGCTTAAATTTCTTTAGTTAACTATCACAATGTAGAATGAGTTAGTGCTGAGAAAAGTTTTTATAGACCATGAATCCCATGTTCAGTATGGAGATTCTTTATGATTTTTTCTCTAGATTTTGGGAATCTTTTACTTTTGAGCCTGAAGCCCTTTGTTTTTTTAACTGTGATTCCAATTTACGTTAATGATAGTTATATTTGTAGACCATAAGCTCCTTGAGGACAGCATCTGTTTTATTTAATCTTTTTGATGATTAGTGTAGTTTATATACACAGACATGGGATGCATTTTTTAATTGAATTTAAAATGACTTGAATAAAGTAGAAAAAACCAATCCTTTATATTTTTTATATTAAGCAATGTTTTTTGGAGTAAATTTTTTGTATTTTCCTTTAATTTATTAAAGTTTATGGGCATAACATCTGAAAAATGCTTACTTTTTATTAATCTATAATAATTATTATTCAGGTATCATATACCAGGCAAGGAAAGAGCTTCACAAAGCGTTAAGAAAAGTATTGGCAACATCAGCCAAAATATTCCGGAACCCTTTTGATGGTATGTGCTTGATACTTAAATCTGTAATATTAACTTGTTAATTTTTACTAGTTTTTTTTTTAAAGAATAGTTGGAAAATTACTTGGCTAACATTTTTCAGGAGATTGTATCTAAGTTTTAAAGCCTGGGACTTAGGACTATCTAGTTTCCCTCTACAGGGCTTAATTATTATGAACATAATAGTTACCCGCACTTAAGGAATACGTATTTATTAACTCAAGTAATTGAAAATTGCTAGTATTATACTATTGTGGAAGTGTGTTCATAGCTGTAAGCCAAAATGAAATGAGAAGCTCCGTGAATAGCATTCCTATGTCTCTGATAGAATCTTTCATAACATAGCTGTGGAGTCAGTCACATGAACAATGGACTTTCTTTAAGGAAAAGGATAATGGGGTTTTTTTTTGGTAGTAAGTGATGGAGCATGCACAGTACTATTGATGAGAATGACAATATATCTTGCCAGCAAGATTCTAGTGCAAGGTGGATTGAGGTCCATCATCCTATTGTAAGAAATAAAATGGATATAAAGGGATAGATTTAAAAATATTATGGTTTTAAAAGATTTATTGGTAGCCATTAGAAAAATGAAGCCACGTGCCATGCTGAGAGTCATTTTAAAAGACTCTCATCCTGTTACCTCCCTTCCCCAGCCTGCTCCACTCCAAA
Source organism: Gracilinanus agilis (assembly GCF_016433145.1). Taxonomy (NCBI): domain Eukaryota; kingdom Metazoa; phylum Chordata; class Mammalia; order Didelphimorphia; family Didelphidae; genus Gracilinanus; species Gracilinanus agilis. Next base: position 422,130,448 of record NC_058133.1, on the reverse strand, counting down.
ATCACCAAAGAGGAAGAGGGAGGAGTTACAGCCAAGTATAAAACAATAACGTGACCACGTAAACATGGAGGCACAGGAGAGATTAAAGGGGATTTTGGGAAAACTAAGGACTTATGGGGGATGAAGTCCAAGATTCAAAATCTCCATTTATACACTATGTTCTAGATTTTGAATCATAGTGGTGAAAAATATCTCTTTTTAACCTTGCAGCATACCTGAATACTTAGTGACTGTACCACTAACTAATAGGTAATAGGACCATATTTTATATCTTCCTGATTTGGTTTCGAGCTGAATGGATTCTCTGGTGTGAATATTAGGAATTGACTGTGTATATATCCTTAGACAAGAATGAATATATAAAGGTGGATCTTTTATTTGCATTGTCTTAGCTTCCCAGGTTGTTATTTTTGAATCTTCTTATTTTGTTTGGTCTACCACAACTGTTGTGGGGTGTAATGATGGAACTCCTGGGGTTCACCCAGGATACCTTTTGCAGGAATGCAAGACTCCGAGTAATTTATAAATTTGGAAAGTAATGTTGAGAATGGCCAGCATAGATGGAAGCCTGCCCCCTAGGTAGAACAGCATGGGTGGAAAGCTGCTCCTTGGGAGGACAGCATGGATGGAAAAACTGTGTCTCAACCCCCCCATCAATTCTGGGGATTTTATACTCTTTACAACAGTGGAGACATGACTGTGCCATGGTGAAGAGGTGACTGGTGTGGTAAACACTCAGGTGTTGGGGGGGGGCGGGGTTGGTCATCTGACTGGATCTGCCTGAAGACATAGGGGGTGACCCTTCTAGTTTAGAGGATAGATGGATGTCTGAGATATATTTCTCTGTCCATCTAAAGGACGATCCAAGGATGCTAATTCTCTCAGGATCTTATAGAAGTTATCAGATGTTATTGGGTTAGGAGTCATAAGGACAGAAGGAGCAAAGGAATTTCCCTGCTTATAGTTTGCCTGAAACACTTCTATATTTTTGGGGGTATAATGCCCATGCCACAACCACTCAAATACAGTTTCTCTCTGGAATTGTTAATGTACCCCAGTTTGTCTTTGGAAGCCATGTCTTGACAAATTTAGATTACATAAGCATTATTGGAGAAGAATCCCTGTATAATTTTGAAAAAACAACTTTTTATCAGTACCTATATCATTCTTTTTTATTCTTCTTCCTATACTTTGCCAATCTCCAATTGAATGTCTTCAAAGTTATTTTTTTTATAATGTTCATAGCTTAATCTGTCATCCTCCTGTATTTTCTTTCTTAGCCTTTCTGTCTCTTTTTTGGTTTGGATATTATTCACCTCTTAGGACTATGACTTACTGAACTTATTCTCAGGTGCTCTAGTAGACTCCTTCCCAAGAAGCCATATTACCTCTGGATGGAAACCCTTGTTAACTTGGGAAGAACACAAAACTATTAAATAGAAAAAACAAGTCTTTAATCAGGAGAGGGTTAGTTTTCAACATTTAGGTCTCTACACAGAGTTGAAAGCCCTGGCACTCTGGCAAACAGTATCCCTGGGATGATGACAAGATGATAGCTCCAATAAACAACAGAATTTGGGGAATTTGTATACCTTTTAGGGAACTATGGAATCAGGGAAATATGTTTGACTGATATTACCATGGCTACAAGGAAATGGGAGTGTCCAAACTGTACTGACCTGATACAATCAGGCTTGGAAAAAGGACCATAGCCAGAGGCTGGGGTATATGAGATTGGCCTAATTACAATAGACACTAAAAGGATAGTCTCTGCCCTGGTATTGGTCTTCTAGGGAATGGACCCGGATACTAATGAGGAAAACTTCTAAGACTAAAAGGGTATTTAGCTAAGCTGGGATAATCTAGTACTTCAAGGTCTATTATTCAATAGGGAACTGGGACAAACTAGGGATCTCCAGATTCCAAATTGGCACCCTCAATTTTAGATCACATCCATCATCATAACAGTTGACAACTATGCGGTACCAGAAATTTCTCTTTTTTTCCTCAGTGCAGGAGCAGGAGGAAGCACGTCTCTGGGCATGTTCAAATGCTTACAAGGAGATAGGTAAGGGGGAGGGGTGAAGAGAAATTGGCACCCTCAATTTTAGATCACATCCATCATCATAACAGTTGACAACTATGCGGTACCAGAAATTTCTCTTCACCCCTCCCCCTTAATTTAAGCTATTTTTCCATGGTTACATTATACATGTTCTTTCCCTCCCCTCTTTCCTCCCCCTACCTGTAGCCAAGGATTTACTTCAGTTTCTTCAGCTGTGAAATTGGAGATAATAGTAGCACTTATTCCTCAATTGCAGTATGAGTCTAAAATGAGATAATATTTGTAAAGTACTTGGCATAATACCTGGCACATAGTAGCTTCTTTATAAATGCTTATTCCTTTTTCTTCTTTCTCTTTCATCTCCTTCCCTTGCCACTTGCCTTCTTAGCCTATTGCTGATCTTCCCCTAATAAACTTCAGCCTTGGAGTATTCCTACCATCCACTGCCTTTCCTCTTATTCACATACTGCTGAACTAACCCAGAGAAAATCATGAAACTCTGACTTAGGCTGCCAATAATTTGTATTAAATCTTAACTGGGTCTTCACTGCCACAAGGCATTTTTATATACAAGGCATTTTTAAATCTTCCCTAATCAGTTAACTATCCCATTTACCACAGCAGCTTTTCCATGCCTTTTCTTCTTCCTCATCTCTGGCTTTCCTCCCTTCTCAGCTGAGAACCTTCCCTCTATTTCACAGAAAAAAAATGCAGCCAGTTACCGAGAGCACTTTTTTCCTCAACTCATCATTTACATGTCTTCGGCCATTCTTCTTCTACCCTCTCTTGAATGAAGATGTAGTCCATCTTACCAAGGGGAACTTCTTCACAACCATATGTGATTTAGTTACCTGAGGACAACCTCAAATTCCTGGGGAAGTAGGGAGGCAGGACTGGGCCTGCTGAGCTTTGATGGAAGGGGTCAGCAAAAGGTTCAAAAATATGTGAAGATTGGAGGCAGACACTGGTTCCCAAGTGGGTACAGATAGAAGACTGTGAAGGCTGGTGGCTGGGTGGGCTGAGTGGGACAAAGGTCTCCTCTATTTGTGCAGATAGGCCACCTCAGGTGGCAGTCTCTCCATGTGTTATGGGGGAGGAGAACCCCTGAGTTTGGGAAGGAAACCTTTCTCAAGAATGAGAGGACCCCAAAACTGAGCTTAAAAGTAAAAGGAAAGATTTATTAGTAAGATAGGATTAATGGCCTGCAAGACAGCATGAGTGGAACAACCCTGGGGGGTTGCTCCCAAGACAAGGCAGGGCAGCAAGAGTTGAACAACTATAGGAATTGCTCCCTGAATGCTTTAGTTCAGAGGTTTTTATATTCTTTACAATAGTGTGTACTTGACTCTCCAGTGGTAGGCACTTAGATATTTGGTGGGGTGAGGGGTCTGACTGAGACCCTCAGGGCCTAGCTATCAAGGTGTGGCCTGGCTGGGTATCTCTTTGTCTATCTCATCCTAAAGGACGATCCAAAGATTTATAGTCTTATTGTAGCTATCAGATGTTCTTTGACTTGGGAGTCACAAGGACAGGAAGGGGGAAGGGAATCTCCCCATTCACAGCCTGCCTGAATTAAAGAGTACAGTGTCCATGCCATTTCTGCACAATGCCGATGTCACATGTATCCATTAACCTTTCTCTTCTGTCTTAGTAACAACTCTAAAATAGAAGAACATGGGCTAGGCAAATAGGGATAAGTGACTTGCCCAAGATCACAAGGCTACTAAGTGTCAGAAGCTAGATTTGAATCCACATCTTCCTGACTCCAGACTTAATGCTCTTATCTGCTGTACCACCTTGCCATCCCTTCCATGTGTCCATTCTTCTGCTTTCACATGGAGGATTCTTATTTTTGTGGGGCAGGGAAGGGCTACTGAGCACTGAGCCAAGGACTAGGTGTGGGGAGAAAGAGTTAACATAGAATAAAGTTAACAAAGATATTAAAAACTAATGGGAGAATTCACTTTAAAGGATTTGGTACTGTCCATTATTTCAGCCATCAACTGTAGGCTTACACTTCTAAATAGGATGTCCAGGATTGGAGCCCATCTCTCCTGATTTTTAATCCAAGACCGTATAGCACAATGGGAAAAAGAGCTTAAATTGAATTCAGGAACAATCTATGTTCCTTCTCTTTTACTAGCTGTTTATCTGGAGTAAATCACTTAACCTTTCTAAACTTGTTCCCTCTTTAACAAAATGGGGATAATACTTATAGCACCTTCCTCAGAGGGATATTGTGATCAACTATGATCAGATAAGATTATGTAAAACACTTGACAAACCTTAAATTATTTTACTGCTCTTCCTCCATGAAGACAGGAATTGTGTCTTTAAATTTCTTCTTTGCCTAAAGTAGTGCATTATCATAGCAATAACCTAACATATATATTTGATTTAATGAAATTTCTTTAGTAAGATAAATGCTTAATGGATGTGTAGTTGACTGAAATTTTTTTTTATCAGTAATTTTAAAGCAGTGATTTTTGTGAACATATTTTCAATACCACAAAATAGTTTACATTTTACCTTTACAAATTTTAAAATGGATACACATTTGGACTGCTTTTTATTAAAAAGTACACATATGTTCTAGTATTGAGAGCCCCTCAAAAACTTTCACTTTTAATATTCATAGAGTAATATTTTCTTAACAAGAAAAAGTATAAAGAAAAATGTTTTCTAATTCTTTTGCTTTTTCTTATTTTTGTTTTGCAAAGACCACTTCAGTACAGTTGACTTAGAAGATCATGAATATGGCTTATGGCTATTGCTGAAGAAGAGCAGATCGGATCACAAAATGGTTCGATTGCAGGCAGTGAAAGAGATGGCAGCAAACCACTACTGGCATGGTAACATCTCCTTTAAGACTTGTACTTTTGAAAAGACAGCAGGGCTGTCATCTAGATTTTTAAACAACAGGAAGGATTAGTGGTTAAGGAAAAAAAAGAATATGGGTAATTTTTTTCTTAAAAACATACAATTAAATGTTAGCATTTAAAATATTAGAAAAGGTGAGTATTCATTCTCTTATAAATTGAACATATTCAGATTGGTTGTTTTCATAAAGAAAGCTCTCGCTCGATCTTGCTGGTTAATACTTGATGCTACCATTTCCTTGTGGCAAAGGTCATTAACTCATTTCACTATAACAAGATCTAGATTTTGTATTTCAATGTGTATGTAATGAACCAATTAAAAACCTTCATGGTGTAAAAGAGGTGTTTGGTTTTTTTAAACTCTTATTTGACAGAGTTTGAATTTGAAGCACCTAATCCTTGTAAATCACCATTGTTTTAGCAGAAAGAGTTAATGGGAGGGTACAAAACAGCTAAAAATACTAAAGTGCAAAAGAACCTCCTATGAAAGAAAAAGAAACATAGGACCTTTTATTTTCTGAACATCACCATTTTTCTTGGTGAGGGAGAGAAAGAAGAAAATCTTAGAGCAGAGAAGGTAGAAGGAGTGACATAAGATTTTTTGGCAGTTTAGGACTAATAAACAAATAAATTAACATTTTCTCTCTAATTAGCTTGAACATTCTAGTCCAGGTGACTAGAGTCACTTTTGAGATAAACCTGAGACAAGTTATAACTAATCTCTATAATTGAGGTACTGACCTGAGGTACTTTGACCCTGAAGAATCCAGAGTGTTGATGATAGAGAAGTGTTCTAGGATCATGGGCTGTAGGGCTAGAAGAGATAATAGGGTTCATTTTGTCCAACCTCAACAGTTCACAAGTAAATGACAGAGAGCTAACTTACCACCCAGGCAACAGAGGACAGGCCCAGGAGTTTGAACCCAGGACCTCTTCTTCGAAACCTGCATTTGACTTCAAGCTAGGATGGAAGATTGTTTGATTTTTTAAAACTGAGAATTATTAATAAAAAATGCTGAATTGTATCCTAGGTTTTTTTTTTTAAGCTACTCTAAAAGCTATTTTGCCTTATTATTTGATGTGGTTTTTCAGTCGCTGGTTGATTTTTTTTTTCAGAGGTAAACTCAGGGTGGGACTGTCATGAACGTGATGAAATAAAAAAGTCACCATTTCTCATCTCCCGAATTTTGTGTTTCTTCTAAATGTAAATTAAGTGTATGCTTGATAGGTAGATATATTTGGTAATAGCTTTGAAATCAATCATGTAATTGTTGATGTCTTAATATTACAGATATAGGTTTATTTAAATAGTTTTAAGTGAATTTGTATAATATTTTATAATTTCCTTAATGTTTTTACATGTATTATTTCATTAATCTATACAACAACAGTAGACTAATTCTGGGACACTTGATATGCTTTTACTATAGATTACCAGTATAGGACAGTTGCTCAAGCCTGTGATGTGAGGACTATTATTGGCTTGGCCCGAAGCAAGGAAACAGATCTTCGCTTTTTCCTCCCACCACCTAATTTGCCACCAGTAAAAGACGTAAGTTTTCTTTAAAATCCAGAACATGGGAAATTCAGAAATCTAGAAGATGTTTATTTTATTTGAAAACAATAAATTGAAACTGAAAAAAAAATTAAAAAGCAGGTATTGCCTGTATTCAAATTTTTACCCTTTTAACATGAATATGATGATAGGAGTATTATGCATTACGTTAAGTATTAATACTTGCTATCTGTATAAGAAACTAGGGCAGTGATGGCAAGTCTTTTAGAAATGGAGTGCTGGGCCCCATCCCTACCCCACACGCCAGACCCAGTGTCATGTTTGACCCTCCATCTCCCCTCCCCCCACTGAGTGTCACAATACTAGACTCAACTCAAGACTCACAATATTAGACTCAACTAGGGAAGAATAAAGTGTTTGTCATGCATCCATAAGGACTTAGTTGAGATTGGCTAATGTAAATCTGTAGTGGAACTAGCTGAAGTTAAGAGGTTTGGCCTTGAGAGATCATAGAACAAAGGCCCCAGGGTTTCATAAAAGATTATTGTACACTCTGTGCCTTTGTCTGTCTCTGTTCCTTATACCTCAAAAGTCCTCTTTCCCCCTTTTTTTTTTTTATAATATAATTTTTTTAACATTTATTAATATTCATTTTTAACATGGTTACATGATTCATGCTCCACCTTTCTCCTTCAACCCCCCCTCCTCCACCCCCCCCACCCATGGCCGATGCGTATTTCCACTAGTTTTGTCATGTGTCCTTGATCAAGACCAATTTCCAAATTGTTGGTAGTTGCATTGGTGTGGTAGTTTCGAGTCCACACCC
>NC_058133.1:422079347-422114743 GCF_016433145.1 Gracilinanus agilis | reverse complement strand
AGTCAGACCAAGCTATGGTTCCCCTCTCCCTTGTTTTCTCTCAGACACTTTGGAACGCTATCTTACTGATGAATGGCTTTTATTATTCTCAATTCAGAGACTGGGGAAAGAGGTAAAGGGCAGAGGGATTTTGGGGTGCCCTCTTCACTATTCCTATGGGGCCTGTCACTTGGGTGGGATCCCTAGTGGTTCCCACACCTAAGCTTCTCCCCTTGATCCTTCTCCTTCTGTTTTTCTATTTCCAGCCTTTTCTATAATTGTAAGGTTTGACTGAAAAAGGGTCTCTCAGCAAGGTTGGGTAATGGGAGAAGGAGTCTTAAGAGATTGCTCCCAGAATGGAGTCCAAACTTAGCTGACTCCATAGTTGAAGTCTTGATGGGTGAGATGGGATGGAATGACTTTGATCAGGGAATCAGGGTTTCAGTTTCCAAAGAAAGATCCTCAGGAAGCCCTCAGGACTGGATCCAAGCTGGGTTGTCATCCTCCTCCCTCTTCCCAGTCCTCCGCCTGAAGCACTCCTCCTTCTCTCTCCCTCCGAGAGATTTCCAGAATTCTCTCCGGTCTCAACTGTCAGCAACAGTCTCTGGCTCCTTTTGTCTCATCCCCCTTGCACAATTGTAGTGTGGAAAGTAGCAATATGGAAGGGATACTTCTATAGTATCCCTTTCCTTTCTCTTACCTAGAATCATCCCTGGTAGCAAAGAGTTTTTTAAAAAAGACATTCAGTAGAACTAATCAATAGAAAATAGCATCTGATAGTATATGTGCAGTGTTCCCCACCCATAGTGCTTTACATCTTAGAAGGAGAAAGATTTTCTCCTTGATCATTATAATTAAAGTTTGGTTTCTTGGTTTTTTTCATTTACATTATTGTAGTCATTGTGTTTTCCTCATTCTGCTTCCCTATATTAGTTCATATAAGTCTTCTCATACTTCTCTGTATCTTCTATTTTTTAAAGAAGCATTTCATTAAATTTATGTATCTGATTAGTCATTCATAATAAATAGGAATCTACTTTGTTTCTAGTTCTTTGTCATTACAAAAAGTGCTACTACGAATATTTTGGTATATGTGAGACTTTTCTTTCTATCTTTGACCTGCTTGGGGTATATATCTAGCTGCAGGATCTCTGATAAAAGGATATGGACACTATGGACATCTTAGCCATTTTTTCCATAAAATTTTATTTTTTCTAGTTACATTAATTTTTGACAACTGTTTTCTGACATTTTGGGATTCAGATTCTCTCCTTACCCCACCTTCCCTGAGGTGGTTAATAGTCCGATATAGATTATATTGCATAAAATCTATATATAATATATAAAGATTTTATATATATATATATATATATAGTTAATAGTCTATATATATAGTTAATAGTTATATATAGTTAATAGTTAATAGTATATACATATATACTATTATATGATAGTATATAATAATATATATACATATTTCCATATTCCCCAAGTCATGACTGAAGATACCACATATAAAGTAAAAAACTCATGTAGGAAATAAAGTGAAGGATGTAATGCTTTGATCTGCAGTCAGCTTCTAACAGTTCTTCTTTGTCTGTGGATAGTGTTTTTTATTCACAAGTCCATTGAGGTTATCTTGGAACCTTGTTTTACTGATAATTTAGTTCCTTCACAGTTGATTGTTGTACATTTCTATTACTGAATACAGTTTTCTTGGTTCTGCTCACTTCAGTTTGCATCAGTTTATATAAGTTCATGTGAGTCTTTCCAGGTTTTTCTGAACTTGTCTTGTCATCATTATTTCTTATGGCACAATACTTTTCCATTACAACCATATAACTACAACTTGTTTATGCCATTCCCCATTGATGGACAGCCCTCAATTTCCAATTCTTTGCCATTACCTAAAGAAATCCTAAAAATATTTTTTTACAAGAATGTCCTTTTCTCTTTCTGATTTCTTTGGGATAGAGACCTAATAGTGATATTGCTGGATCAAAGGATATGCATAGTTTTATGGCCCTTTTGGACATGGTTCCAGATTGTATTCCAGAATTGTTTCAGTTTACAGTTCTAGCCAGCAGTATAATGTCCCATTTCCTCCACGTCCCCGTTAACATTTATTATTTTCCTTTTTGATCTTAATAGCCACTCTGATAAGCATGAGGTGGTATCTCAAGAGTTGTTTTAATTAGCATTTCTCAAATCAGTAGAGATTTGGAGCATTTCCTCTTATGATCTTAGTCATTTTTTGAGCATGATTCCAAAATGGTATTCAAAATGGTTATACCAGTTCAGGTTTCCATCAAAAGTATTTTAGTAGCACTGTTGGTGCCTTAGAGTATTTGTCTTAACACAACTCCTCCAACACTGACTATTTCTGTGATTGCCAACTTTTTTGTTGTGACATAAAACTTCAGAGTTGTTTTTTTTATTGGTAATTTGGACCAATTTTTAAAATTTACTTGAAATATTTTAAACCATGGGAAGGTGTCAAATACTTACTTGGAAATAGATTGTGTCTCTGTTTTAGGGTCTAGACAACCTAAGATTAGAGAAGCTTTACATCAGTAAGTTAGCCCCTGGTAATTCTTTTGGGAACAGCAAGTAGAGAAGATTATTTATTAAAAATGGAAGGATTGCACCTTTAAAGATGGAGAGGATACATTTAAGAAATAATGGATTTTTAAAAAATAGCAACTCTGGGGGCAGCTGGGTGGCTCAGTGGATTGAGAGCCAGGCCCAGAGATGGGAGGTCCTGGGTTCAAATCTTTCCTCAGACACTTCCCAGCTGTGTGACCCTGGGCAAGGCACTTAACCTGCATTGCCTAGCCCTTACCACTCTTCTGCCTTGGAACCAATGCCCAATATTGATTCTAAGATGGAAGGTAAGGGTGCCTAAAAAACAAAATAAATAAAAATAACAACCCTGTGAAGCAATTACTATCAAGCAGCTAATCAGTAAGCATTTATTAAGTGCCTGCTGTTGTTTAGGTACTTTGCCAGGCAGTTGGGAATACAAGACAAATGAGAACTATTCCCTGCCCTTATGGAGCTAACATATTTTTTACAATATGCACAAAGATAAATAAATGTAGAATATATATATATATATATATACATATATATATAAATACACTGATGGGGGACTAACAACTGGGTGGGATAAGAAGAGGCCTCCTGAAAGAGATATTTGAGTTAAATTGTGAAGAGAACTAAGAGTTCTCAGAAGTGCATGTGAGAAGGAAGAAGTGTCCTAATCATAGAGCTGGGAGATGTAATGTCATTTACAGAGAACAGAAGGCATACCAGAATGACTGGAACATAGAGTGTATAAGTAGTAGCAATTTGTAATCCATTAGAAAGAAAAACTGGAAAAAACAAATCTTGTCTCTTGCTTTTGTTCTGCCCTGTCTATGGCTAAACATTGCCTCTCTATGATCAATCATATTTTTAAAGATTTTTGTTTTTGTTTTTTAAAGAAAGACTAGAACCAAATTATGAAAAAATTTAAATATCAAATACAGGCATGTGCACTTTAACCAAAAGGCAGTGGGGAATCACTAAAGCTTCTTCTGCTGAGCTGTGACATGTTTAGTTCCGTGTTTTAGAAATATCAATTTGGCATTTGTGTGGGAAATGGATTAGAGAAAAAGATTGTAGCAATAAACAATGCCTGACACTTAGTAAGTGCTGTATAAATATTGGCTCTCATCATCATCATTATTAAGTGGATAATGTGGGACAAAAATATCAGGTGGTCATTTCTGCCATCCAATTTTCAAACAAATTGGTAGCAGGGAAAATGGCTAACAGAATTATAAGAATACCAAAGAATAAGCAATGAAGGCTAGTGTGGTTGAAATGTGAGTGGAAATAAGAGTACACGACAGAAATACTGAGGAAGCAGAGTCAATGAGACTTGGCTATTAGTTGAATGTGGGAGGGTGAGATAGTGTAGACTAGAGAATGATTGTGGTTGTGATTGCCATCTGACTTTTATTTAGGTTTTATAAATGAGAAAACGTACAGTTTAAGGATGTTAAGTTGCTTGCCTAAGAATCCAGAGTTATCAGTCACAGACTTGGAATATTAGCCCAGCTTTACTGACAGATTACGACTGTTACTCTTTTGATTCCTTCTTTTATAAAAAGAGGTAGGAAGAAATACTTTTTTTGGCTTCAAGCTCTTTTTAGATATTTGAAGGTCTGTCTCATTTGAAAATATTAGCCTTGTTTTACTTGATCTCAAGGTAGAAGCTAGAGCAATGGTCAGAAGTTAAAGGGATTTTGGCCCAGTGTAGGGAAAACCTTCCCAACAGGCAGTGAGCTCTGCTGTCTCAAGAGGTAGGTAGTAAGTCTCCCCTCAGAGAGGTTTTCAAGAGAAGGCTAAATTCAGTTTAGTAAGTGCTTATTAATTGCTTCTAAGAACTTGTTAAAGGTATTTGAGAAGAGATTACCATATAATCAGTCAGCACAGGTATATTAATTACCTTTTGTGCCAGGCTCCTCCCTTACCACTTATCTAAACCCTTTCTTGTTGATCTGGAAATCCTCCTCCTTGGGTTCAGGTTCTTCTATCTGTCATGGTCCCTGTTGCTCCCAGGGGTTTGTCCTCCTCTCTGGACAAATAGATTTTTAAAGTGCCAAATCACAGGTCTTACACTTATTCATCTCATTTATACACAATTTCATTGTTTTAAAGGTATCTGGTAACCTATATAACACTTCTGTGGATTATGTTTAGTTGCTGAACAAAAACTGTGGGTAATATTTTTTCCAGTAAACTATTAATTTTTTCTGCTTATAGGGTGGCTTATGGTGTTTTGGAGGAAATGGACTTCCTTATGCTGAAAGTTTTGGCGAAGTTCCTTCAGCTGCAGTAGAGATATTTTGTTTGCAGGCTTTAGTGAAACATTCTGAGGTAACTTAACATTTAAAAATTAATTTAAATTTAAAAAATTCAAGTTGTACTATATTCCTATATAAATTATATTCTATAGCAGCATTGCCAAAGTATTGGCACAGGTGCAGAGCCAGCCAGCACTCAGGGAGCTGTTCTATTCCCCCTCTTCCCAGTGCCCGAGTTTTTGCATGCCTCACCCCTCTGTCTAGCTGCCCAAAGTAAGCACTTCCTACCTCCACTCTCTTGGGTAATATAGGGGCTCACAGACAGCTTGAATTTGCCTTCTGGGCACTCAGACTTTTAGCCAACACTGTCCTTATAGCAATGACTTTTTAAATGTTTTCAAGTTTGAGAACACTTAGCATTGTTTATCATACATACTCAGGAACACTAGTGAGCTGTTCAAAGAAAGTTGGGTTGACAGGTCATCAAACTTACACATGTTAAACTTGCCAACTGGACCAGACTTTTTAGGGAACATTAGGAACATAACATGTAGCCTCCTGGCATTTTGGTCCCCATTTCTATGCTTAGCTTTAAAAGCTGTCTTCTATATAATGTGAAATAGGAAGACAGCGTCCCATTTATTTATTTGATCTAAACAAAATGCATAACTTTTTCACTTAGGTGTGGGATTTGAATTTTTTCCCCTTAGCTTAAGTAAACTAATCAATGAAATCTAGTAGTCGAATGATTATAAATGGTTTTCCATGTTTATTGATCCATCAGGCCAGTTAGTATTTTTTAAGTAAGATGGTTTTTACATGCATGTTGAAACTTAAGTACTGAAAAGGGCTATGAAATCTGAACAGGTCTTTATATTTTTACAGTATCCAATTTAAATTCATTTATTATGTTAGATCGCCACACACTGTGATAAAATTGAAGCGAATGGAGGCCTGCAACTACTCCAGAGGATATACCAACTTAACAACGACTGCCCTAAAATACAGAGAAAGATAGTTCGTATTATTGGAAATATGGCATTACACGAGCATCTTCATTCAGCTATAGTCCGTTCAGGTAACAATTTAATATGTTTAGGTACTTTAGGTTTGGTGGGGATTCTTTATTGCCTTATGATTCTTAAAAATATTAATTAAAATTATAAAATAGGAGTTATATAAACACATATACATAAATATATAAAAATATGTAACATAGGAGTTCGTTTACTTAAGACATTCTCAAGCTAAGAATAATATAGCTACTAGCAATTTGAGTTTATTAGGTAGACTTGGAGACATAATTCTCAGGTTTATGTTCTTAATTTCATCAGTCTGGTGCTATTTGCCTTCCACTAAAGTTTTACCCTCAAATTAATATCTCATGAAGATGTGACGATGACACTGAGTTCTTTTTAGCATGTGCTGAATTGATGTTAAGTCTTGGTTTGTTTGAGGACCATTATTGCTAAGGTTATAGAATTTTTTTTTTGAGAAAAATTCCAATAAACTAGATGTCCCTCTGCCAGTGTTGGAGAACCCTATAGAAACATTCAGAACTAACATGCTAACACGTTTTGAAGTAGGCCACTAATAATATCCCTTAATTTCTTATTTGAGCAAAGCAAAATTAAAGACTCAGTCTATGAATTATTTTGGCTTTAGCAATTCATCAAACTGTCTAATAAATCATAGAAGGATGATGATTGTATCAGCACAAAAAGAAATGAAATCACAAATCCTTAAAATATTGAGGCTATATTTATTTATAGGAATACTGAATAAAGAAAAGATCATATATTTTAGGATTAACATGCCAAAACAATAATTGCTATGAGTTTCCTTCCTTTTTCCTTAGTTGTTTTCCTGGATAAGTCAAAAAGGACCTTCTCCTTTGATCAATAGTTGAGTTTTTTCTCTTTGAGGAGAGTAGGACAATCTCTTCAAAGGATAAACTAACATGAGTCAGTAGCCTGATCACTTTTGTGGTCAGGAAGGTGATTTATACTAGATTAAAATTGTTTAGTTATCAGCTTTAATTCATTGCCTCAAAAAAAGATCTTACCTTTTGTTCTGTCTGCTTTCTGAAAGGTTAAAATTTGTAAAGTTTTTTAGTTTATTTAGAGAAATTATTATTTCTTAATATTTTTACTTTTACTAAAAAGAGGTTTTTAATATATTTTTAAATAAGTCCTCAATAGTGAATTCAAACCAAAACATTGGTGGTCTTTCTCTAGTTTTTTTTTTTTTAAATTTTCTTTAATATTTAGTGTAACATTCCTGCTTTATCCCTTACCCTTTTTTTTTTTTTTTTTTTTTTTTTTTTAAATTTTAAACCCTTAACTTCTGTGTATTGACTTATATGTGGAAGATTGGTAAGGGTAGGCAATGGGGGTCAAGTGACTTGCCCAGGGTCACACAGTTGGGAAGTGTCTGAGGCTGGATTTATCCCTTACTCTTACTATGACAGCCTACTTTCCTGAGCAGACATTTCCTGAATGATCATTTATCCCACTTCTCTGATATGTCATTAAGATGGGATTATATATTAGCTTACATATGCCTAAGTTACAAAATGACAGAGTATATAGAAGTCTAAGCTGGCAATGAGGAATACCTGCTTTTAAAACTTAAAATGACCCTTTGATTGTGGCCAAGACCATTATTCCCTTGGTAACCTAGGCATTTTTGTTGCAATATTTGCAATATTGTTTGATTTCACTTTCATTGGTGATGCATTCACCATTTAAATTTTTGTTATTGGCAGTTTGGTTTTCTTCTTTCTTTTTAAATGAAACTAACCAGTAGTTTATTGTTGTTGTTTTTTAATAAAACTAGCTCCTGGGTGTATGTATTAATCTTTTTCTTTCAATTTTACTAATTCTTTGGTTTTTAGAATTTTTATATTTGTGTTTAATTGGGATTTTAGCTTATTTTTTAATTTTTAGTTGCACACCCAATTAATTTATCTGCTCTTTATCTTTTTTATTGCTATAAGTATTTAGAGATATGAATTTTCTCATCCACAAATTTTTATATTTTTGTTTCATTGTTGTCATTGTTTTTAGGAATGGTATTGATCATTTCTATGATTTGTCCTTTGACCTACTCATTCTTTTTTAAAATATTCTACTATATTGTATTATGGTCCCAAATGGGTGCATTTAATATTATTGGTTTTCTGCATTTTTTGGTGAGGTTTTATGTCCTATTACATGATTAGGTTTTGTTGAAGGTATCTTATTGAATAGCACATATCCCAAGTCATATTGATAACCAGAGGATCATTGAACAAAATTACATCCATATTTGAATCTGTTAAGGAATATTGTATGATTTTAACATGCATCAAGATATTCAATTGGAGCAAATCCTTTCATGCTATATTCGTATTGAGAGGCTGTGTGGTATAGAAGACTTTGGAACTGAGTATGAGGATCGCCAGATTTCAAATTCTGTTCTTGTGGCTTACCATGTGACCATGACCAAGTCATTTGGCTCCTCAAAACAAAGATTTCCTCACATATAAAATGGGCATGAAAAGAGATGGGAATAATACTTATGCACCTACTTCACAGCATTGTTTTAACACTCTATTGAGATATATGTACACTGCTTTGCAAACTTTCAAGTTTTTTATATATATATATGTGTGTGTGTGTGTGTGTGTGTATACTTGATTATATGTGTACATATATATACACATACATATACATGTACATGCACGTAAGTTATTGTTAGCTTTACTAAGCCAAATACTTTTAATAATCAACACACAAGAACTAGTTGGCCTTTTTAGAGAATATGTTATATTTTCTATATCTTCCATATTCTTTTTAGAGAATCTCTTATATTCTCTATACCTTCCATCAGTTGAGTCATTGTAAAGATGCATTTTGTTGTAGAAAATTGTTCATGAAAACCTACCTGATACATTTTCATATTTCTTAACAGTACTCTCAGTACATTTGTAGTTTTCTTTCTCTTAAACCCTTACCTTATCATAGAATTGATACTAAGTATTGATTCTAAGGCAGAAGTGAGGTAAGGGCTAGGTAATTGGGGTTAAATGACTTGTACAAGGTCATAGGTAGTAAGTGTCTGAGGCCAGTTTTGAACACAGGGCCTCCTGACTCCAGGCCTGGCTCTTTATCACTGAGCCACTTGGTTGCCCTTCTGTAGTTCATTTTTTTTTTTTTTAATTTTAAACCCTTAATTTCTGTGTATTGATTTATAGGTGGAAGAGTGGTAAGGGTAGGCAATGGGGGTCAAGTGACTTGCCCAGGGTCACACAGCTGGGAAGTGTCTGAGGCCGGATTTGAACCTAGGATCTCCTGTCTCTAGGCTTGACTCTCAATCCACTGAGCTACCCAGCTGCCCCTCTGTAGTTCATTTTTGCAAGGTTTTTATAAAAATCAGAAAATAGAACTATGGGTCATTTAATCCTGATATCCTCAAGAACAATGATGTCAAAATCTTAGAGAAACCAAGAACACTAAGTTGTATATAAGGATCCTTGCAGACTGTATATTGGCTTAGAAGTCTACATATTAATATTATGTGTTTTACCATATTTTATTTTTTTCATTAAATATTTTTTAGTTACAGTTTAATCAGGTTTTGGTTGTATTTTGGAGTATTCTGGGCCACTTGTGATCTTTGGGCAGTATGTTTGATACCTCTGTTCTAGATAATCTTTTTTAATAATAATATTATCCATGTTTCTTCTAATAACTTTTTATCTTTCAGAGATTTTGAAAACCAATTCTAATGTGTTTTCAAGTGGCCATATCTGACAAGATTTTCTTTTCTGTGAACTTAATCTGATCTAGCCATATTTCTAGGTATCATCTAAGATGCCATTTTTATAACCTCAGATGGCAAATTGAGCTGAAATGTTGAGTCTAAATGTGGTAGATTGTTTTTGTTTTGTCATTCAGTTGTGTCTAATTCTTTGTGACTCTATGAACCATACTTTCTGTGATATTTTTTTTGGAAAAGATAGGACAGTGGTTTGCCATTTCTTTCTCAGTGGATTAAAGAAAGTGTTAAGAAGTTAAGTGACTTTTCCATGGTCACATTACTTGTAAGTGCCTGAGGTCAGATTTGAACTCAGATCTTCCTGACTTCAGGCCCAGTACTTTATCTACTAAGCCACCTAATTGCCTCTAAACATAATGGCTATACTGTCTAAATGAAAATAGATTGCTGTAAGTGTGCTGGCAAATGTCTTCCATTTTTTTAGTTATTTATTATCTCCCCTTCCCCCCCAACCCCCCATTTTATTTCTTGAATTGAGATAGCTTAGTTCAGTTTTATTCTATACTTTATTTGGATTCTCCTTTTATCCCCATGGTATAATCCTTTGTAATATTTTGCAAGTATCTGAATTATCAAACACTTTTTTTTTTAAAAACCCTTGTACTTCGGTGTATTTTCTCATAGGTGGAAGATTGGTAAGGGTGGGCAATGGGGGTCAAGTGACTTGCCCAGGGTCACATAGCTGGGACTCTCACTCCACTGAGCTACCCAGCTGCCCCCTTATCAAACACTTTTAACACTTGTCAAAAATTATTTCTACAGGTAATTAAAAAAATAAAAAAGTTAAAAAAACCCCCCAAGATGATTGTAATTTGTAGATATTGTTCTATTTTTGCTTGCTTTACTCTGCATCAATTCATATAGATCTTCCCAAGTTTTTCTCAAATCATTCCCAATAATTTTTATAAAATCACATTCAAATATATAACTCGTTCAGCCATTCCTCAATAAATGGACACTCCCTAAATTTCCAATTCTTTACCACTTCAGAAAGAGCTGTAGGGGCAGTTGGGCAGCTCAGTGGATTGAGAGTCAGGCCTAGAATGTAAATATTTTATCTTTGTTTAGTTTATTATGTCTGTTCGTTCATTATCTTTTTATGCCTCTCATCTTCTGTGTTTGTATTTCAAAGTTTCTGTGCAGTTCTGATCTTTTCATAAGAAATCCTTAGACATCTTCTTTTTTACCAATAGCCAATTTTTTCTGTAGGACTATACTCAGTTTTTCTGGGTTAGTTATTCTTGGTAATAAGCCTAGCTTTCTTAGCCTTAGAGAGTATGGCTCTCTTTTCCTTTATCTTGTTGGCAACTAAATTATATGTGATCTTGATTGTGGCTTCTTAGTACTTGAATTCTTGCCTGTTGCTTGCAGTATTTTTTCTTTGGCCTGGGAACTCTGGATTTTTGGCTAAAATCTAGGGATTTTATTTTTTATTTTCTTTTAGGAGGTAACTAGTAGATTCTTTCTATTTCCATTTTTTCCCCTCTGGATTTCTTTAAATATATCTGTGGTATAGTTTGATATGGTATTATACTATGGTGTGATGTCTAGGCCCTTTTTTTTGGTCTTGGCTTTCAGGTAGTTCAATTTGAGTGAGCCTTGGAATTGAACAGGCTGTTATAACTAGATCTTATACAGACGCACCACCCACATAAGACTACATATTTGAAAGCTTAAAAAAACCTTTTATGATCAGTTTCTCAATCACATATAGCATTTTATAATATCCAGGTGGCGTCAAGGTCAAAAGATTGAAAATGTATAATAGTTAATATGCGTTCGAGATAGGAAGAGTTCTTGAAAAAGGAAAGGGCATAACTTGATCATAACATGATAAATGAACATAATTTCTCAGTAGACACTGACCAAAAATTAAGGCTATGCCTGGTCTTTAAAGAATAAACAAGATTTTTTAACTTGTAGTTTCTATACAATGAGACATAAGACATACTAAGAATATTCCTGTTGTAAAAGATAAGTTAGATATGTACTTTTGAAAGAGTTCTGCAAAATAATAATGGGCTAATTCTCTGCCCCCATTTTCCATTTCCAGAAAAAAGTAGTATGAAATCACTCCATAAAATTAAAGCCATCCTATTTAGAATTAACAAATGTGTACTTCTTCATTTTACCAGTAATTAACTTGCAGAATGCTGCTTTAACTATGCTAACTAGAATTTTTTTAAAGGACTCTCAGTTTTTCTCCTGTTAACTATTCATAAGCTGATTTTATTTTATTTTTTAAGGTATTTCTATTTTATTTTATTTTTATTTTGAATATTTTCCCCTAGTTACATATTTCATCTTCCCTCTCCCCCAAGCCTCCCTAATCCCCCTTAGCTTAACACAATTCCACTGGGTTTTACATGCATCATTGATCAAGGCCTAATTCCATATTATTGATAGTTGGACTAGAGTTGTCGTCGTTTAGTGTCTACATCCCCAATCATGTCTGCATCAGCCCATGTTTTCAAGTAGTTCTTTTTCTTCTGTGTTTCTCCTCCCACAGTTCTTCCTCTGAATGTAGCTAGTTTTCTTTCTCATAAGTCCCTCAGCCTTGTTCTGGATCCTTGAAATGCTGCTAGTAGAGAAGTCCGTTATGTTTGATTGTACCACAGTGTATCAGTCTCTGTGTATAATGTTCTTCTGATTCTTCTCCTTTCACTCTGCATCAATTCCTGGAGGTCTTTCCAGTTCACATGGAATTCCTCCAGTTCATTATTCCTTTGAGCACAATAGTATTCCATCACCAACAGATACCACAATTTGTTTAGCCATTCCCCAATCGAAGAACATTCTCTCATTTTCCAATTTTTTGCCACCACAAAGAGTGTGGCTATAAATATTTTTGTACAAGTCTTTTTCCTTATTATCTCTTTGAGGTATAATCCAAGCAGTGCTATGGCTGGATCAAAAGGCAGATAGATAGTCTTTTAAAGCTCTTTGAGCATAGTTCCAAGTAGCCATCCAGAATGGTTGGATCAGTTTACAACTCCACCAGCAATGCATTAATATCCCAATTTTGCCACATCCCCTCCAACATTTATTACTCTCCCTGTTGTCATTTTAGCCAATCTGGTAGGTGTGAGGTAGTACCTCAGAGTTGTTTTGATTTGTATTTCTTTAATTATTAGAGATTTAGAACACTTTCTCATGTGCTTATTGATAGTTTTGATTTCTTTATCTGAAAATTGCCTATTCATGTCCCTTGTCCATTTATTGATTGGGAGACATAAGCTGATTTTAAAGAGAAATTTTTCTTCAAATGCAGATGCTCAAATAGTGAAGAATGAGTTATAGATTTACAACCTCTTTGGAAACATTTAGCATTAGCCAACCACTGTCATATGTGCCTCTAGATTCATTTGGTCTCAGAGAATTACTAAATTAGAACAAACTGGCTTCATCAATTCAGGAAAAACCTTGTACTAGGAGAAAGATGTATTTATGGTTTGCTTTCACTGTCCTTTAGTATAAGCTCTCTCCAGCTTAATCCCCAACAATGTGAGACTTGATTATATAATAATTGAGGAGATATGTTCTTTTATACTAGGCTGGATTTCCATACTGGCTGAAGCAGTGAAATCCCCCCAAGTCATTCAGGCTTCACATGCTGCCAGAACCCTGGCTAACCTGGACAGGGAAACTGTGCAAGAGAAGTATGAGGATGGAGTGTTTGTGTTATATCCACAGTATCGCACTAGGTAAGAAAGCAGAATGGAATAGAATGACTTCCTGGGGGTGGAGGGAGGGCGCATGTAAAATGTACAGGACTGAGAGTTTTAATTTTCCTTTTATCAATTAAATACCATTAAGGAAAAGGAAAAAAACCTGAATCAGTAGGAATTTCTATCTCCTTCTCAAGAAGCCTAAGCAGTTCACTATTTCCTGCTATGTGAGGGTCATTCACTGCCTTTTTTCTAGACCTCTTATAATCTTGCCCCATCCTAAATTGCAGTGTTATTTCTCCCCAGTCTGCACAGGCCAGTCTAGTTATGTCTGTCTTCCTACTGTACATTCATTCCCCTTTTGTGCCTTCGATCATTTTGTTTCCATTGCCCCCTTTCTCTTTTTGAGTATATGTAATTTTACCCATTCTTCAAAGCTGAATTCAATTCTACTGCCCATGTATTCATATCTTTTTCTTTAGCTCATATCAATCTCCATTCTGAAAGCTTCTGTTGTAAATTCCTTATAATTTTGCATTTAATTTTTCAAATGTTATCTAATAATTTCATATAAACTATATTTCCCTCATATAGATTATATTAAACTTGTTATTTATAATAATAATATTATTATTATTTTATATTAGGTCTTTTGCTTCCCCTGTACACACAAATACTTATCACTTAATTGACAATATTTTAGGAAATTAAATCCTTTTTAGTCACTACTGAGTCAGTGGTTGACTTAATGATTTGAAGAGTGATTGGAAAGCCAATTCTTGTTTAACTGAAAGAATGAGATGATTTCTGACCATTTTCTTCTAACCATTTTTGATGGAAAAATTTCATTCCAAAATACATAAATCCTTGACTTAGTGAATAAGAGTAAATATACTATAATCTAATTTTTTTCTGATAACTAGATACTGTCATGAACATCAGGTGCCATTCTACACTGAAATACAGTGATGCCTTACAAGTGGTCAAGGCACACATGGGACAGTTTGCCTCTCTGCTAAGTGAACCCTATGTGGCCATATTTTAAAAATTGATGTTTCTCCTTTTTCTTTCTTCATTGTTGCTAGTCTCAGAGTATATGACAATCCCTTTACTCCTTCCTTCCAAATTACTTACTATTATAAACTAAAATGTACAGAAAGTTTCCAGGAAGAAAAAGTTAAAACTTAACTAAGTAACTTTTAATTTTATAAAGATATTAAATTAGTAGTATTCATATTCTATCTGGATAAATGTCTATTTGAAAGGTTTTATTTACTCCCCTTTATATAAGAAGATTATGGAATAATAGCATATTCTCATACTATTTTTTTGTATTACATTATCAATTCTCTGAAATATATAACTCATGAGATAGGATGTAAGGATAATCTAGTTCTCTGCTTTCACCTCATTCTTTACCATGTTTGATTTGACGGACCTGAAGGGTTAGCTGTCACTCACTTGCTTTTGGATGTATGTTCTGCTTATATTCTAGGTCATATAGAAGATAACCTGTCCTGAATAAATAAATGATCATGAAATATGTATTGATCAGGTTTCACTGTATTTCAGATAGAATTGGGAGAGTGCCAGGGAAAGACTAGAGATTTTCACTCGTGAAATAATTTATATATTCTGCTTCTTTTTAAAACTCTTTTTTCCTATTAGTCAGCCCATTAAAGCAGATGTCCTTTTTATTCATGGCCTTATGGGAGCAGCCTTCAAAACTTGGCGTCAACAAGACAGTGATAAGTTTGAAATTGAAAAAGCCTCAGATGAAGAATGTTATACACAGTGTTGGCCCCAGGTAAGGAAAACAGACCAATCCTTGGGAGGTCATTGTATTCAGGGAACACTAGAGAGAGAATATGAGAGCTAGTAAAGTTGTGGTACAGTTAGACTGCTGTATTTGCCCTGGCCTTCTTTTCTTTTTACTTTTCTCTTCCTTGGTGATCTCATTAACATCATAAATTGAGTCATCACATCCATAGAGATGACTCTTATTTCTATACATCAAGCCCAAATATCTCTCTTGAGCTCTAGTTCTTGTTGAACTCTGGATATCCTGTAGACATCTTAAATGTCTCACAGTGTCCAAAATAGAACTTAATATTTTCTCCCAAATCTAGACTTTCTCACTCTATACTTCTCTTTTCCCTGTTGCAAACTTTGGCTTGCAATCTTAGTCAACCTTGACTCTTTCTTTTTTCCTTCCCCCTTTTCACTTAATCTGTTTAGACATTTAGCTCCATAATGCTTCACATCTGTCCCCTTCTTCTCAGTCACCTAACATGTTTTAGTTCCATATCATTGCAATTGCTTCTTAAATTTTCTCCCTGTTTCTAGTGTCTTTTCTTTATAATCCAGGTCCCAAACAGTTGCCTAATTGATATTACCAAAGTTTAAATCTTACTGTATCATCCCTTATAAAATCAAACCAAATAGTTACTTCCACATCAGCTTTAGGTAAACACAGAGAATGTAGACTGACATTTTGAAAACCCATTGTCATCTGATTCTTACCTATATTTTTAATCTTATTCCCTTTTATACTCTTATGTTTTAGTTATATAGTCTGTGCTGTTACTTATTCATGACATTCTTTCTCATGCCTTTCCAAAGGTTCTTCCACATGATTGTAATTTATTCCCTTCTCACTTCTACCTTATTCAGTCTCTTTGCTTCCTTCAAAATATAGCTCAGGTGTCATCTTCCTCAAGAAATCTTCCCAGATCTCCCCTAACCTACCTAGTTTTTATTGTTCTCTCCTTCTTTAAATAAGTTGGTATATATTTTATGTTTACTTATCTGTGCACATGTATTTCCCTTTCACCCCAATAGAATGTAAGTTTCCTGGCCAGAAATTGTATCTCCAGTGCCTTGCACTTATTAAATGCTTAATAAACATTTGTTGAAATGAAATAGCAAAGGATGCTATGAATGTTTTTCATCAGCAACTCTGCATTATAATGTCATGTTTGTGCCATTAACACCAGTCTCTTACCCACTTAGTAAATACATATTCTGTAATAATTTGCTTGTGTTAGGGTACTATAGTCCTTGGAAAGTAAAAAGAAAAAAAATAGCCCTTTCATAGAAATGAAACACTACTAATAGAAATGAAAACTATTTCATTGGTAATGTAATTAGACTATAGTAATCATCAATATTCATTTAATGGTTAGATATTGTAACCTCATCACAATATTAAACTTGTGAGAGCTTCATAGAAATTTTTGTCATGTCTATAATCAAGAGATCATCACACTGATGTGCTTATTTGTTTTACAAGAGCCTTTTTACATAGCAGTAGTGTTATTTATACTTTTATCTTCTAGAACACAAGCATAGGAAGATTATGCCCATGAGCATACTATTTTAGATTGTTATCTGTAAATATTATCTCCTAGTACCCAACTTAAACCACCCTTCTATAGAATCACATCCCCTAATTTAAAATCAGCAAGTTTATTTAAAAAAATAGTTATTTGAAATTTTGTTTATGATGGCAGCATGAAAAAAGAACCTGTCTGTCTGAAATACTTTCCAATACATTGCAAAATGAAGCAAATCAAAAGGGAAAAAAATTATTACGCTTATTCATTCAGCACAGGATGGCACAAAAAGGAAGCCAGAAGCCACAGCACTAGAAAAAAGGTTTTACCAAGAAAGCTAGAACAAACTCGGGTGAATAAGCAGGAGCACTGCAGCAGGGATATGACTAACAATGGCCCTAACCCTTAATGGATGATAGAAAACCATAACAGTATCCCTATAGGGCAAGCCTCAAGAGCAATACTAAATTAGCCTACCAGCTCTCTAATCTCATATGTTCCAGGGAAAGTGAAAACCAGTGGCAGTGGTCTAGGAAATTGAGGATAGAAAAAGGGGACAGAGCTTGACCTTGTCACAAAGTCACAAATCAAAATTTTCATCTGGAGATGTGAGTAAACAGAAATTGTCTCTGGCTGTCATGAAGAAATATTATGGATCAAGAGCTGTCCAAGAAGAAAATCCTGAGGAAGAGAGTATCAGGAAAAATAAATGGTGTGGCCACATTAATACCTAGAAGAAGAAACAAACAAAAAAATAAAATGAAGGAAAAATTTGAAGGAAATAAACAGGTTAGAATAGTTTTTCTAGGGAGCAGATCTGAAGCATGACTGTCCCAGGCATGGAGACCCCAGAAAGAACTCACCAATATGAGAAGATGGCTGACATGGTGGAAGGAGGTTCCAGGATGAGAGACAGCTTAAGTCTTGGTGGCAATGTTTGGAGAGCCAGAAGCACATCTGAGAGGAAAATTTAAACTATTTCATGATGATTTAAAAAAAAACAAACAGAAAATTTGATAAATGGAATTGATTAGGAACAAAAAATTCAGCAGGAAACAAATATAGTAACATACTTTGTAGAGTCTTCGGTAAACCCAAAGACTATTGGGGCCAGGACTCACTGTTTTGTAGAAACTGTTGAGAAAATTTGAAACTAATTTGGTAGAAATTAGAGTTTAGACCAACACCTCATACTATATGCCACAATAATCTCCAAATATATAGAGGACTTAGATATAAAAAGTCATATCATAATTTGAGTAAAATTGGAAATATCATTCACAAGTCAGTTAAGAATTAACAAACAATTGTACTAGCTGCTGTGCTTCATGCTAAGAAAGAAAGATAAGAACCCACATTCTAAAGCAGGAGACAATATGCAGACAACCATGTGCCTACAAAATATGTATGATGTAAGTGAGAGGTAATCTCCAAGGGAATGCACTATGGCAGGGGACGGCAACCTTTTTGGCCATGAGAACCATAAATGCCACATTTTTAAAAACGTAATTTCATGAGAGCCGTACAGTGCTCACAGTGCGTGCTCCTGTAAATTGACTTTATGGCTCCTGCAGAAAGAGCCATACGTTGCCGACCCCTGCACTATGGGGAAAGTGAATGGAGAACAAGAATCAGAAAAGTCCTGTTTTAGAAGTGGAACTTTAGCAGTCTTGCTGGAAACAAAGGTGGTAGAGATGAGTAGAATATGTTGAGTCATTGAGGACAGTCATTAAACAGGCACAGAAACTGGGATATGGACTGCCACCAAGGAAGGAACCACAATAAGGGCAATGTCGCTAGATAATAGGCTCTATGGAAAGGAACAAAGTATAAGAAGATCTGAAAAGTAAGAACGGACCAAACAGGATTTTATATTTGATCCTTGGGGTAATAGGGAGCTACTTGAGATTCCAAAGTGATGGCTAGGGAAGACTTTTTTTTTTTAATAATTTTTATTTTTTAGAAAAGTTAACATGATTATATGATTCATGTTCTTACTTTCCCCTTCACACCCCGACCTCCCCCCCATCACTGATGCGCATTTCCACTGGTTTTAACATGTGTCATTGATCAAGATCTATTTCCAAATTGTTGATAGTTGCATTGGTGTGGTAGTTTCTAATCTACATCTCCAATCATGTCTGCCTCAACCCATGTGTTGCTTTTCTTCTGTGTTTCCTATCCTGTAGTTCTTCCTCTGAGTGTGGGTAGCGTTCTTTTCCATAAATCCCTCAGAATTGTTATGGATCATTGCATTGCTGCTCGTACAGAAGTCCATTACATTCTATTTTATCACAGTGTATTGGTCTCTGTGTACAGTGTTCTTTTGGCTCTGCTCCTTTCACTCTGCATCAATTCCTGGAGGTCTTTCCAGTTCACATGGTATTCCTCCAGTTTATTATTCCTTTGAGCACAATAGTATTCCATCACTAGCATATACCACAATTTGTCCAGCCATTCCCCAATTGAAGAGCATACCCTCATTTTCCAGTTTTTTGTCACCACAAAAAGCGTGGCTATAAATATTTTCGTACAAGTCTGTTTATCTATGATCTCTTTGGGGTACAAACCCATCAATGGTGTGGCTGGATCAAAGGACAGGCAATCTTTTATAGCCCTTTGAGCATAGTTCCAAATTGCCATACAGAATGGTTGGATCAGTTCACAACTCCACCAGCAATGCATTAATGTCCCAATTTGGCCACATCCCCTCCATCATTTATTACTCTCCCTGCTATCATTTTAGCCAATCTGCTAGGTGTGAAGTGATACCTCAGCGTTGTTTTGATTTGCATTTCTCTTAATTATTAGAGATTTATAACACTTTCTCATGTACTTATTCATAGTTTTGATTTCTTTACCTGAAAATTGCCTATTCATGTCCCTTGCCCATTTAACAATTGGGGAATGGCTTGATTTTTTTATACAATTGGTTTAACTCCTTGTATAATTGTAATAGGGACAAAAAGGAATACACCTTCTTTTCAGCTGCTGCACATGGTACATCCACAAAGATTGACCATGTAATAGGGCATAGAAACATTGCAAACAAATGCAAAAGAGCAGAAATAATAAATGTAACCTTCTCAGATCATAATGTAATAAAAATAATAAGTAAGGGCACCTAGACAGGCAAATCAAAAACTCATTGGAAATTAAGTAATATGATTCTCCAAAACCAGCTAGTCAAAGAAAAAATCATAGAAACAATTGACAATTTCATTGAAGAGAATGACAATGATGAGACATCCTACCAAACTCTGTGGGATGCAGCCAAGGCAGTACTCAGGGGGAAATTTATATCCTTGAGTGAATATATTAACAAATTAAGGAGGGCAGAGATTAATGAATTGGGTATGCAACTCAAAAAATTAGAAAGCCAGCAAATTAAAAACCCCAAGATGAAAACTAAATTAGAAACTCTAAAAATTAAGGGAGAAATTAATAAAATCAAAAGTAAAAGAACTATTGAATTAATAAATAAGACTAGAAGCTGGTATTTTGAAAAAACAGATAAAATAGACAAAGTACTGGTCAATCTAATAAAAAAAAAAGGAAAGAAGAAAACCAAATTGATAGTATCAAAGATGAAAAGGGAGACCTCACCTCTAATGAAGGGGAAATTAAGGCAATCATTAAAAACTATTTCACCCAATTATATGGCAATAAATATGACAATTTAGGAGATAAGGATGAATATTTACAAAATATAAATTGCCTAGATTAACAGCAGAAGAAATAGAATACCTAAACAATCCCATATCAGAAAAAGAAATTGAACAAGCCATCAAAGAACTCCCTAAGAAAAAATCGCCAGGGACTGATGGATTCACAAGTGAATTCTATCAGACATTCAAAGAACAACTAATCCCAATACTATACAAATTATTTGATATAATAAGCAAAGAAGGACTCCTACCAAATTCCATTTATGACACAAATATGGTACTGATTCCAAAGCCAGGTAGATCAAAAACAGAGAAAGAAAACTACAGACCAATTTCCCTAATGAACATAGATGCAAAAATCTTAAATAGAATACTAGCAAAAAGACTCCAGCAAGTGATCAAGAGGATTATCCACCATGATCAGGTGGGATTTATACCAGGAATGAAAGGATGGTTCAACATTAGGAAAACCATCCACATAATTGACCATATCAACAATCTAACAAACAAAAATCACATGATTATCTCAATAGATGCTGAGAAAACCTTTGACAAAATACAACACCCATTTCTATTAAAAACCCTGGAAAGTATAGGAATAAAAGGACCTTTCCTAAAAATAATAAACAGTATATACCTAAAACAACAAGCATCATATGCAATGGGGATAAATTAGAAGCCTTCCCAATAGGGAAAGACCTTTTGACTAAACAGGAGCCTGGACAATTTTGGTGACCTAAAATTGAAAAGCTTTTTTACAAAAAAAAAAAGTGAACACGACTAAAATCAGAAGGGAAACAAATGGAAAAATATTGCAGTGATTTTCTCTAAGATATCTATGCTATATGAGGAGTATTTTCAATCATACAAGAACCAGAATCATCCACACAAAGTAAATGTCCAAAGAATATGAACAGATAGTTCCCAAAAGAAAAGCAAGTTAATAAAAAAAACTCATAAAATGTTCCAATTTATTTATAAGAGAATAAATTATTAATAGTAGCTAAGAGAAAAGCAAATTTTAACAATGCTTATGTTATATCTTATACAGAGGTTGGCAAAGTTGAGAAAAAAATGGAAAATGACAGGAAATGGAGAGGATGTGGGAGTATAGGCACATTAATACCTTGCTTGTAGAGCTCTGAGTTAGGATAGTGATTCTACAAAGCACTTGGAATTATGCTCTCATATTCACTAAACTGTGCATATCCTGTAGCACATTAATATCACTAATAGATATATTCCTGAGAGTGACAAAAGAAAGAGGGAAAGAACCCATATATATATATATATAAGATAGACATAGCAGCATTTTTTTCCTTATAGCCAAGAATTGGAAATTAAACTGGGTCAATTGTGGGATGGTTTTCCAAATTATGATATGTGTATGAAATCGAATATTATTGTGCTGAGACAAATGATGAAAGTGCCAGGTTCAGAGAAACCTTGTGTATCATGAACACAGATGAGAAATGAAATGTGCAAGCCAGGGCAACAAGTTATATAATGACTACAGCATTTTAAAGAAAAACAACTTTGAAAGACACAAGGGCACTGATGAATGCAATGATCAACTACAGTTCCAGAAGACCAAGGAAGAAGGGTGTTTCCCAATTCCTACTTCTTAAAAGGGAAGCAAGGGATTTAAACATACATTTTAAAATTTGACCAGTATATAAATGTTTTTCATTTCTATGCAAATTTGTTATAAGGAATGGGTTTTTTGTTGTTTCTTTTTTTAATTAGTGGGAAAGAATTGTGGGACTGTTGAAAAACAAAGAACATCTTCATGTCATAAAGTTGATGACTTTTATATATAGTACTGTTTGTTCTTTGCCTGTGAAATATTCAGGTTCATTAGAGTTAGATTCTAAGTAACATAACTTTTTAGAAAATTAAGATAGTTAACTTCTAAAAATTTAAATCTGCAATCAGAAAATGGTATTCTTTTTTTTTTTAAACCCTTGCCATCTGAAAATCAATATTTGGTATTCTTTGCACAGAAAAATATGAAGCTTACTTTCTTTAAAATAATGGGCTAAGTAAAAAATATTATTAAAACTTTGGTTTTCTTTAGATAATGACTAAAAAGTTGTCATTAAACATTTATTAAGTACCTTCTATGTGTTAGGTACTCTACTAAACCATGGGGATACCAAAAAAATCAGGATAAATAGGAAATAATCAGATGGTAAACTCTAGAATTAAGGGGAATTGGGAAAGGGTTCTTGCAGAAGGTTAAGATTTTATTTGGAAGCTTTACTTGAAGGAAGTCAGGAGATGGTGGAGATGAGGAAGGGGGAACATTCCAAGTATAAAGGAGTGGAAATGTCTCAAGTTGAGGGGTGAAATATGTTTGCAGTACAACAAGGAAAGGTGATTCTCAGATGTATTGGAAGCTGAGTTTTTGCCACATTAACTTTCATTTGTAATCTTTTTTTTATGATTTCTTTAATTAGCTGATAAATTTATCTGGATACTGCTGATCATGAATTTTTATATACCTGTACTAGTGTAATGAAAATTCATGTATGTTCTTTTTACTTATTTCATGTAGACATGGTTAGCAAGTGATTGTCCTGCTCTTCGAATTATTTCTGTGGAGTATGACACCAGCCTTAGTGATTGGAGAGCAAAATGTCCTGTGGAAAGGTAATAGAAGGAAATCATGTAAACTGGGTAGGAAGAGTTAAAAAAACAAACCACATCCTGACATTATTAACTGAGTGATTAAATGCTTGAAATGAGAATTTCTTCAGAGGAAATTTTGACCACCTCACCTTTCTTTTTATCAATGATTAACCATAAGAAAATAGTGAGACTAGTGGCTTTTATATGGATTTTTAAAAATATACTAGGTTTTTTTTGTAATATAACTTCCATTTTCTGTTAGAAATTATATTATTAGATAATTACATACAGTAGTTTCTGAATGTCACTGTTTTGGGAGAGTCATTGGTAAGCCAGAATGTTTCCAGAGAAGAATGACCAGAAAAGCAAAAATCAAAACTATGTCACATAAATAATAGAAAAAACTACAGATGTATAGCTTGGGGAAGGAAGAAATAGGAAAGGTATTATACAGATATCTTTAAATGTTTGAAGGGCCTGAGGGTAAAATCAGGATAACAAAGGTCAAATTATGATGCACATCAACTAAGTTCCCCTCCAGAAAACTGCAAAGAAATCTAGAAAAAGCATCAGCCTGAAGCCTGGTTTGGAAATCCAGGAAAAAGAAGAGTTAAGTAATTTGTCTAATCCAGCTCAGTTTAGGGAGATAGGTCTGTAGATACTGGGAACTGGTTGGGTCTGTAGCATGCAGTCTATAGGTACCTAACATTCTAAGAGAGGCTATACACAGAGCAAGAGGAAATCCCAAACCTATCCTAGGGAACCTCAATGGGAACAAGTGCCCAATGGCAGCTTTATCATCTATTAAATTGCTGAGTTCTGAGTTATAGATCCAAGGTGGACTGAGAGGAGAACCTGCGCACTGGAATGGCATTCCTGGGTAGCCAGGCCGTGGGCCAAGTGTTGAGAAAGAAGGAAGTTCAGAAGCAAGCAATAATTGCGGAGCTCAGACTTCAGGAGTAGGGTGCAAAATTCTAGCACTAGTCCAACCCACAGGGTAGAGATTCTAGACCAAAGGGGAAACTATAATTCTTTTACTCCAAATCAATAGAGGTTTCCATGCTGACTGATAGGAGTTAAGTCTAGCAGGAGTCTAAGGTTGCGCTAATTCAATCTCAAGTAAGAAATTACAAAGTTCAGACAAGGGCAGCAGCAATCAGACTTTGCCCAGGATCAGACTATTTTGGGAGTACCAAAAGCTTACAGATCTCCTGCTTCTCCCTGAGATCCTGGATTAAAAACACCCAATACCCCAAGAAAGCCTTAACAAGACCCTGGATCTTCCCTCTAGAAGTGTGGCTGAGCTCAGTTCTAACATCAGATTTGAAACCAGGCAGGAAGAATGAGCAAACAAAAAAAGAATCCCACCATAAATAGTTATTCTGGTGACAGAGACACTCAAAATGCAATCCGATAAAAAGAGAATGACTCCAAAATCTTTATAAGCAAAGCCTCAGAGGAAAACAGCATAGACAGAAATTCAACTATAATTCCTGGAAGAGGTGAAGCAGGAGTTAATAAGTTTTAAAATGTTACTATAAATGGAATGAGAGCATTTCAGGAAAAAAGGTGGAAAAGAAATGAAAGCTATAGAAGAAACTCTTAGAAAGGTTAGTTAATGACTTGGTACAAGAGGTACAAAATTTTGCCCAAGCAATAAAGCTTCTAAAAATTAAAATGGGCCTAATGGAAGCCAACGACTGAGAAAATAGCAAAAATTAGAACAAAGTCAAAAGATTGAAAATACATGTAGAATAAAATGTAAGATATAGCAAAAACAACTGACCTGGGAAACATCAAAGAGAAAAAAATTAACAATCATTGGACTATCTAAATCTTGTCATGATGGAGGAAAAATATCCTAGACATCAAATTTCAAGATATCTTCAAAGAAAACACCCAGATTTCTTAGAATTAGAAGGCAAAGTGGAATTAGACTACACTAGCTACCTCTCAAGAGAAACCTCAAAATGAAATTCCCAAGCATGTCATAATCAAAATTCAGTTTTCAGGTCAAAGAAAAAATATTGTAAGCAGCCAGAAAGAAAGAATTTAAGTACTAAGTAGCCATTATCAGGATCAAACATGTTTTAGCAGCTCTCATAAAGGAGTCAGAAGGGAAAGCATATGAAATTATAGCCAAGAATAATGTACCTAGTAACCCTTAATATAATAACTACAGAGGGAGAAATGGTTTTTTTAAGGCCTTACCAGCTCTCTTAGAATTAATATTAATAATTGGTTTCAAGGGAGAAGAATGGTAAGGGATTGGTAATTGTGGTTAAGTGACTTGCACAGGGTCACATAGTTAGGAAGTATCTGAGGCCAGATTTGAACCCAGGATCTCTCATCACTAAGCCTGGCTTAGTGAGCCATCTAGCTGCCCCAGAAAATAGATTTTTAATAAAATAGAGACCTCCAAGTATTCCTGATTAAGAAGACCAAAGGTTTACGTTCAATTAAGAGTTAAGAGAAATATGAAAATAAGGGGGGGAAGAGAAAAAAATACATAAAAAAAGTAAAATGAACATGATATGAGGAGGTGATTTCATGCATCCCTGTTGAACCCTATTATTAGCATGAAAGGTCATAGAGGGAGTCTAATTAGATCAAAGGCCTAGGCAGAGGCTGAGTTATTCTATTATTTCTTGATGATCTTAAGAATTGTTTTAAGAAGAGGAATTCATCAGGGGAGAAGGGGAAAGGAAGGTCAGAGAAAATTATCCCACAAAATTAGGGTGTGCCATGTAGACATCTGAAATGGATCATACTTGAATCTCACGCATCTGAACTGACCAAAGGAAAGAAGAATACACATTTACAGCTGGATATAGAAATACATTTCACTCAGTAGGGAAATAGGAGAGAAATGGGGAAGGAGGAATTGGAGGAAAGATTGATTAAGGGAGGGATTAGTCCTAAACCAAATACCTCCCCCCACAGCCGATGCGCATTTCCACTGGTTTTAACATGTGTCATTGATCAAGACCTATTTCCAAATTGTTGTTAGTTGCATTGGTGTGGTAGTTTCGAGTCTACCTCCCCAATCATGTCCACATCAACCCATGCGTTCAAGCAGTTGTTTTTCTTCTGTTTCCACTCCTGCAGACCTTCCTCTGAATGTGAGTAGCATTCTTTTCCATAAGTCCCTCAGAATTGTCCTGGGTCATTGCATTGCTGCTAGTACAGAAGTCCATTACGTTCGATTTTACCACAGTAAGATACAGACATTTTTAGAGCTATTTTAGAGGTGACAAAGAATGATATTTTGTGAGGGTACCTATACATTAGGGAATGAATGAACAAGTTATGGCATATAAATATGATGGAATACTATTGTGATTTAATAAATCACATTTTTAAATCACAAATTTAAATAAAATTGTGATTTTAATAAATAAAGGAATTTTTAGAAAAGCCTAGGAAGACTTAGATGAACTAGTAAAGAATTAGAAATTTTATTTAATAACAACAATGTGGTTAAGCAAAAATATGAGATGATAAAAACATTTTAAATAGAGAACTGATTCCATAAATGGTTCTACTTAGGAAGCAACCTCATTTTCAGGATTTGTCATTGTCACATCAGATAAATACATAAGAATACTACATAATGCAGGGTGATTAAAAAAAGAACTAAACACTTTAAAAACTATTGTTCAATAAAAGGATATATGTGAACATGCCAAAACAGTGTCAGAAATAATTTATGAAGGATCTAGATGGTTTTAGATAGAAAATATTGAAAAGTAGAAAGATAATCCTATAGTTTGGTACACATGAACTATATCTTCACATATAATCTGGTTATTGTGTAATACATTTTTGAAGGTGTTAAATTTTTTTATTTACTCTGTATAAATATGTACAAAAAATGATAGGATCATTTTTAGGGGCTAGGAGAACTTAGTTTGGTCATAGAAATGCCTGCTTATGTCCCCTGCAATAAGTTAAAAGTTTAATAAGTGAATAATTTCAGAACTTAAATGAGAAAAAAAGTTTCTCTTAATGACAAAATGAAATCTATAGTATGTATCCAATTAACAGTTAAAATGTCTGCCATGAAAAAAATTTGATCTTATTTGCACATTCTCATGACTATTTTCATTTTGCTCAGGAAATCTATTGCTTACAGAAGTGATGAACTTCTTCGTAAACTCAGAGCTGCTGGTGTTGGTGATAGGCCATTGATCTGGGTATCACATAGCATGGGAGGTATGTACACTTCCATTTCTCGTCTCCTTTTTTAGCCAATTTTTTTTTGTTAGCTTTACTTAAAATTGTAATTGGATAGCCTGTAACTTTGAACTCAATTGCTTACTGGCACTCTTCTTGGTCAGACATGTAAATTTGTGGTTGTTTTCACTGGCATGTGAAAATAAGTCTGTCAGATCATGTAATAGAAACAACAGTGGTAACAAGCAAACAAACAAACAGACAGACAAACAAACAAAAAAACCAATCGGGGACAGCTAAGTTGTTTGATAGATAGAGAGCCAGGCTTAGAGATGGGAGGTCCTAGGTTTAAGTTTGACCTCATATACTACTTTTTTTCTTTTTTCTTTTTTTAAATAAACCCTTACCTTCTGTCTTGAAGCCAGTACTGTTTACAGTATTGGCTTCAAGGCAGAAGAGTGGTCAGGGCTAGGCAATGGGGACATTATTCCTAATCTGACAAATACAATAAGTAGGATACAATACAATGATACTTGGAAAGAGTTGCCTTAGAAACAAACTGACAGATGAGCATTTCCTTTCCTTTGGCCCCCTCTTTAAAAACTTTGCCCATCATTGGTCTAGGGAATTCCCAAATGAGGAGGTTTCCTTTATCAGTGTGTAGGTTGGTGCCTTCTTTGTCTTGAAGATGTATTGAGTCACAGGTAGGTGATTTTATTCAGGGTTATAAACCAGTATATCTTGAAGGTGAGACTTAAGCCCTCCAGTCTTCAATGACAGCTTCTGTCTGTCTTGCCAGGTTGTCTCTAGTGTGGAGTGGAATCTTGGGGTCTACATCCCAAAGTCACTCTGATGAGCAGACAGGAGGCTTAGATAGATATTTACAGAGAAAATGTGGCCTTTATTAGGAAGAAGAGAGGACAGGGGCACTGCTCTGAGTGGTGGACCCAAAGCAAGTGTCCAAAGATATTCACATAAATTCAGAATTTATAAGAATTTAACACAGTGCTTCTTGTCGCCTACCACCTGTGTGTAATACAATGTCTGTGTATGTTATATTTTCTTTATCTTGTCCTATCCTCTTTAAGTTTCCCAGTGCTCTCAAACCCATTGGAGCATTCCATAAATTTGCAGTTTCTAGGTTGAGCCAGAATTTAAATATGTTCAAGGTCTTTCATACTGAAACATTTGGGACAGGGAGTCAAGATTATAATTGTTATTTTTAAGACATTTCCCATGGGAAATGAGAAACTTTTCCCATGAGAATTAGAAAAGGGGAGGAAAAGGGGGTAGGGTGTGGTTTGGCCACATTAGAAAAGGTGGTGTATATTTATGTATAATATATAAAACTACTTGGGGAGGGGATTTCTCTACTCTTCATAAGGAGAGATTGGTATCTCCTTTCTGAAGGGCACCTAACTTTCAGTAATTTTCTTTGTGAAGTTGCCAGGCTTAAGATTACCAATACTAATTAATATATGCTGGGAGTAACGCACAGTTTTATCCCATACACTTCTCAAGGAAGATTTTGGATTTGAAGAGTTTGAAGAGAAGGTAAATGGTGAGCAAGTACCAGGTGTAGACAACTTTGTCAGGAAATTTTATAAAGGAAAGACAGATATGGGATCCTAGCTGGATGAAGTATAAGAGTCAAGGAAAAGTTCTTTTTTCATTGGAGAGATCTAAGCATGTTTGTAAGAAGATTGGAAAGAATGAATGGAGAGCCAGAGATAAAAAATCTATGAGAGAAAGAGATAGTGGAAGAAGCAAGAGGATCAAGGATCAAGAGATTAGCTTTGGTGAGGAATAGAGACTGTAAAGATATCCTGTGATCAAATAAAAGGAGAGCTTTGAACATCAAAGGTGCCAGCTATGTGCTAGGTACTGTGCTAAGCATTTTACAAATCTGAACTCATTTGATCCTCATTGCAGACCTGGAAGGTAGATATTAATTAGCTTTATTTTACAGGTGAAGAAACAGAGGCAGACAAAGGTTAAATGATTTGCTCAGGGCCACACTGCTGGTAAAGTGTTTGATAATGGATTTGAACTCAAGTCTCTGGATTCTCAGTCTAGTGCTCTATCCACTATGCCATTAGCTACCTCAAAAACAGGAAGTAATGCTGAATGGTGCAGTGGAGGGAGCACTGAGTTCCAGGGTGGCCTGAGACATTTGGTTGGTTAGTTGCTATCTTTTATACTCAAATAGGACCAAAATGTTGAGGTCATTGTACAGTCTGTCTTACTGCCTGATCAGACCAGTATGAGTTCAGAAGGCTCTACCACAGGTTGGGCACAAATGACCCATATGAATATTTAGGATGGAGCCATCCTTCTTTGATGAGGACATGCCATGCAGGACGATGTTGGGTCGGTGTCCCCATGTTTCACAACATCAAAAGTTCTTCAGATAGACCTTTAAAATGCTCTTCTTCTGACTTCTCTGTCAGCTCTTGCCTTATGTGAGTTCTCTATAAAATAGTCTTTTAGGCAGACATGTTTGGCATTTGAACAATATGGCCAACCCATCGGAGTTGTGCCCTCTGCAGTAGAGTTTGGACGCTTGGCAGTTTAGCTTGAGAAGGGACCTTAGTGTCCACTGTCTTATTTTGCCAGTCAATCTTCAGTTGTCTTCTTGAGACGATTCA
The DNA here is from genome assembly GCF_016433145.1 of Gracilinanus agilis. Lineage (NCBI taxonomy): Eukaryota > Metazoa > Chordata > Mammalia > Didelphimorphia > Didelphidae > Gracilinanus > Gracilinanus agilis. The sequence goes on along the minus strand of NC_058133.1, from coordinate 422,084,964 downwards.
AATGGAAGTGATTCAGTTTCCTGGCATGGGTCTGGCAGAATGTCCAGGTTTCACAGGCATGTAACAGTGAGGTCAGCACATTGGATCTGTAGACTTTTGTTCAGTAGACAGCCTGAAGGTTCTCTCCCACACTCCCTCCAGAGCCTCCCAAGCACTGAGCTTGCTCTGGCAGGACATGTAGCAACCTGGTCCTCTCTGTGTACGTCTCTGGAATATATACTGCTGAGGGAAGTGAATGTATCCATAGCAGTAAGAATTTCTCTATTTGTCATACCAGATGGTTTCACATATGGATGATGCATTGCTAGCTGGTAGAGAAACACCATTTTTCTTGGTGTTCGTTGACAGTCCAAAATTAGCACAAGTGATCTGTGTTCTGTGGCATCTCAGTCTCAGATGCTGTATTGAGTGTACAGTCATCTGCCACCTAAGATATTTACCTGCAGTGTGACCCTTGGGAAGCTCTTCTCAACTTTGGTTTTCTCATCTCTAAAATGAGGATAATAATAGTGTCTATCTCACAGGGTTGTTGTGAAGGTAAGGTGAAATAATATTTATAAAATGCTTAGCACAGTGCCTGGCACAAAGTAACTGCTTCACAAATGTTTGTTTCCTTCCCCTGAGCCAATCCATTGAGAATGGAGGATGGAATGAATGGAGGAAAGGAATATGAAAGAAAGGTAGGATAGTACCAGATTATAGAGGCTCTACAGATCCCAAAGGAAAATGTTTAAGTTTTAATCAATAGATAATCTACTGATTGGGAGCTTGGGGGATAGAAAGTCAGGCCTGGAGATGGGAGGTCCTGGGTTCAAATTTGGACTCTGACACATTCTAGCTGTATGACTTTGGGCAGGTCATTTAACCCTGATTGCCTAGATTTTATCTCTCTTCTTCCTTGGAACTGACACTTAGTATCCATTCAAAAATAAAAGGTAAAGTTTTTTTTTTTTAAGGTAATCAGTGAAGGTTTTTGAATAGAGGCTTGCCCTGATAATATTTAAGCATAAAATTCATCTGGCAGTAATGTAAGAATGATTTAATAGTGGGAGAGAGTAAAGACAAGAGCACTTAGAAAGAGACTCTTGCAATAGTATAGTTCATTTAGTAATCATTTATTAAGCTACTATTATATGCCAGTAAACACTGTGCTAAATGTTAAGGATGCAAAACAAAATGCAAAAGCTGTCTTTCTTGAAGCAGGAATAAAGGAGATAGAGGAGATACCTAAGTACACTTGGTTACTTACATTATTTTTCTAGATTTAGATTGCTGTCCCAAACAGAAAGGAACCCAAAGTTTCTAGTCTAGTATCTACTTGCTTAACATTCATTCATTTTTGTGTTGCTTTTAGGTCTTCTTGTCAAAAAGATGTTGGTGGATGCTTCCAAGAAACCAGAACTTAATACTCTAATAAACAATACCCGAGGAATAATTTTTTATAGTGTGCCTCACCATGGATCCCATTTGGCTGAATATTCTGTTAACATCAAGTATCTGCTATTTCCTTCAGTTGAGGTCAAAGAACTCAGCAAGGGTAATGCTGGTTTTGTTAACTTCTTGATTACTTTGTCAAATTAACAAGTTACATAAGAGAAACCAACAGAGAAAACTTGTTTTTTAATTAGTGGACAAAAAATTCAGTTTCAAGAATGATTACTTTAAGTTATTACATTTTATATATACACTATATAGCAGCATTGGCAAACCTTTTAGAGATCACAAAACCAAATTGTACCTTCAACCTGCCTGTGAGCCACCACATTACCGCAGACAGTGGAGGGAGGAAGCGCTCACATTGGGCTGCTGGGTGGAGGGACAGGACATGTGAAAATTATCCTCAAGTCCTGTGGAGAGAGGGGAGCAGCCCCCTCCAGCATGCTGGGGCATGTGTGCCACATCTTCACCAATACGACTATATAGCTTCTAGCATGCTAAGACTTTCTAATAGTTAAATACTTATTATCTTTTGCAAGTTAAAGAAAAGAGCTACTAGAAAATTGTCATAATGCATCTTCATTTATATTTTGAATGAAGGCCTTTTGTAGAATAATAGAGTGTATTCTTTTATTTTTTTATTTTTTATTTTTATTTTTATTATTTTTTTTATTTTAAACCCTTAACTTCTATGTATTGACTTATAGGTGGAAGAGTGGTAAGGGTAGGCAATGGGGGTCAAGTCACTTGCCCAGGGTCACACAGCTGAGAAGTGTCTGAGGCCGGATTTGAACCTAGGACCTCCCGTCTCTAGGCCTGGCTCTCAATCCACTGAGCTACCCAGCTGCCCCAAGAGTGTATTCTTTTTTGATTGTTATAGTGTTTCTTATCTGTGCCTGTCTTAAAAATCTTGTTTCCGTGTGTACGGATTATTGATTTCAAGGCTTATGCATGATGAAATCTTAGTTTTAGTAAAGTTTTTTCTTATCATTTATTACATCCTCAGCTAATGTCTGTCGAAGAAATAACAATTAATTTTAAGATCCTAACCACAATTAGAAAATTAGAAGGGAAAAATGAAAGTGACGTGTCTTAGACATTGTTTTTAGAATACCTGTGTGTTAGACTTCTGTCTATGAGTTTGGAGGATCACAAATTCAGACATTTGTAAGCTGGATATTGGCATTTTAGCATTCGTTATAATATTCAATATATTGCAGTATCATATTCATTGTAATATTTTTAATGTTTGTAACTTTAGCTGATAATTTTTTTAAGACTTCTACAGTGCACCCCAATGATGTCAGCACCTAAAGATCATCAAAATATAATAGAACAATTCCTAGGGTCTCTTTCTGAGATTATTCCCTCTGTAGTGATAGTGTTCAGCAGGGTCATATTTATCATCTCCATATTAGAACGAAAATAGTTTATTTTTATATAATTCCTTATGATCACTTGCTCATCTTTTTCTTATGTTTCTTTTAAATCCTGTGTGTGCATTTAATAGCTAATATTTATCTAGTGCTTACTGTATACTAAGCACTTTACAATTATTTCATTTAGTCCCCACAACAACCCAGGAGGTTAGCACTATTGTCCCCATTATATAGATGAGGAAACTGAGGCAAACAGAAGTTAAAGGAATTGTCCAGAGTCACATAGCTAATAAGTATCTGAGACTGGATTGAACTCAATCTTTTGAACTCCAAGCCAGTGCTTTCTCTATTGTTTCACCTGCCTGCCCTGCTTCAAAGTTTCTATGCAGCTTTGGCCTTTTCATCAGGAATATTTGGAAGTTCATTGTTTCATCGAAGATTCTTTTTTCCCTTCTGTGGAATTGTACTCGGATTTTTTTGGGTAATTCATTCTTGGCTATCCACCCTTCTGGAATATTATATTCCAAGCTCTCTTTTCCTTTATAATAGGAGTGGCTGCTAAATCCAGTGTGATCCCAGTAGTAGCTTCTTGGTACATGAATTCTTTATTTCTGGTTGTTTGAAGTTTTTTTTTTTTTCTTTGCCTGAGAAGCAAAGATTTTGGTTATGATATTCACAGGAGGTTTCATTTTGGGGTTTCTTTTAGAAGGTGACAGATTGATGCTTTCTGTTTTAATGTCTGGTTCTAAAAGAGCTGGACAGTTTTATATTTTTTAAAGTATAAATATTTCAGCTAGTCCAATGATTATTAAATTATTTTTTCTTTAACAATTTTTCAGGTTTCTCTATAAGTCTTATATTTATTTTATTTTTTTAGAAAAATTTCCCATGGTTACATGATTCATGTTCCTACTCTCCCCATCACCCTCATCCCCATAGCCCATACACATTTCCACTGGTTTTAACATGTGCCATTGATCAAGACCTATTTCCATATATTGATAGTTGCACTGGGTTGGTAGTTTAGAGTATATATCCCAAATCATGTCCGCATCAAACCATGTATTCAAGCAGTTGTTTTTCTTCTGTGTTTCCATTCCTGTAGTTCTTCCTCTGAATGTGGGTAGCGTTCTTTTCCATAAGTCTCTCAGAATTGTCCTGGATCATTGCATTGCACTAGTACAGAATTCCATTACTTTTGATTTTACCACAGTATATCAGTCTCTGTGTACAATGTTCTTCTGGTTCTGCTCCTTTCGCTCTGCATCAATTCCTGGAGGTCTTTCCAGTTTGCATGGAATTCTTCCAGTTTATTATTCCTTTGAGCACAATAGTATTCCATCACCAGCAGATACCACAATTTGTTTAGCCATTCCCCAATTGAAGGGCATACCCACGTTTTCCAGTTTTTTGTCACCACAAAGAGCATGGCTATAAATATTTTAGTACAAGTCTTTTTATCTATGATCTCTTTGGGGTACAAACCCAGCAACGCTATAGCTGAATCAAAGAGCAGGCAGTCTTTTAGCACTCTTTGGGCATAATTCAAAATTGCCAGCCAGAATGGTTGGATCAATTCACAACTCCACCAGCAATGCATTAATGTCCCAATTTTGTCACATCCCCTCCATCATTTATTACTCTCCCCTGCTGTCATTTTAGCCAATCTGCTAGATGTAAGGTGATACCTCAGAGTTGCTTTGATTTGCATTTCTCTAATTATTAGAGATTTAGATCACTTTCTCATTCTTGATAGTTTTGATTTCTTTATCTGAAAATTGCATATTCATGTCTCTTGCCCATTTATCAATTGGTGAATGGCTTGATTGTTTATACAATTGATTTAGATCCTTTTATATTTGAGTAATTAGACCTCTGTCAGAGTTTTTTGTTATAAAGATTTTTTTCCCAGTTTGTAGTTTCTCTTCTGATTTTGGTTGCATTGTTTTCGTACCTTTTTAATTTAATCAAAATTATTTATTTTACATTTTGTAATTTTTTTCTAGCTTTCTTGGTTTTAAAATATTTCCTTTCCCAGAGATTTGACAAGTATACTATTCTGTGTTCACCTAATTTATTTATAGTTTCCTTCTTTATATTCAGGTCATGCACCCATTCTGAATTTATCTTTTTTTAATAATATTTATTTTTTAGAAAAGTTATCATGGTTATATGATTCATGCTCTTACTTACCCCTTCACCCCCCTAATCTCCCCCGTACCCCCCATCACCGATGCACATTTCCACTGGTTTTAACATGTGTCATTGATCAAGACCTATTTCCATATTATTTTTTTAAATTATTTAACATTTATTAATATTCACTTTTAACCTGTTTACATACTTTATGCCCCTACTTTCCCCTTAACCCCCTGCACTCCCCCCACCCATGGCCAAAGCACATTTCCACTGGTTGTAGCATGTGTCCTTGTTCAGGGTCTATTTCCAAATTGTTGTTAGTTGCATTGGTGTGGTAGTTTCGAGTCCACACCCTCAATCATGTCCACCCCGACCCATGCGTTCAAGCAGTTGTTTTTCTTATATGTTTCCTCGCCTGCAGTCTTTCCTCTGAACGTGGGTAGCATCTTTACCATAAATCCCTCAGAGCTGTCTTGTATCATTGCATTGTTACTGGTACAGGAGCCCATTAAATTCGATTTTACCACAGTGTATCAGTCTCTGTGTACAATGTTCTTCTGGCTCTGCTCCTTTCGCTCTGTATCACTTCCTGGAGGTCTCTCCAATTTGCATGGAATTCCTCCAGTTTATTATTCCTTTTAGCACAATTGTATTCCATCACC
>NC_058133.1:422050857-422074348 GCF_016433145.1 Gracilinanus agilis | reverse complement strand
GAAGGTGTATTCCTTTTTGTCCCTATTTATTTTTCTCCACATATCAATTAAATCTAATTTTTCTAGGACTTCATTCACCTCTCTTACCTCTTATTTATTTTTTGGTTTGATTTATCTAGAATAATAAAGAGGAATATTTAGATTTCCTACTATTATGGTTTTACTATCTATTTCCTTCTTGAGCTCTGCCAGTTTCTCCTTTATGAATTTGGGTGCTGTGCCACTTGGTGCATATATATTGAGCAGTGTTATTTCCTCACTGTTTATACTGCCTTTAATCAGGATGTAATGACCTTCCCTGTCTTTTTTAATCATATCTATTTTTACTTTGGCTTTGTCTGAGATCATAATAGCCACTCCTGCCTTCTTTTTCTCATTTGATGCCCAAAAGATTTTGCTCATACCCTTAACCTTGAACTTGTGTGTGTCTACCCGCCTCATATGTGTTTCTTGTAGACAACCTATGGTAGGATTTTGGTTTCTGATCCACTCTGCTATTTGCTTCTGTTTTATGAGCGAGTTCATCCCATTCACATTCAGAGTTACAATTGTTAGTTGTGTATGCACTGACATTTTTGTATCCTCCCTTAGACCCACTCCTTCTTCTTACACTATTTTCTTTTACACCAGTGGTTTGCTTTGAGCCCGTATCCCTTATCCCCTTCCTTGATTGACTTCCCTTTCTGCCCCCTCCCTTGTTGTTCCCCTCTTTTTGTTTTTTAAAGACCAAATGAATTTCCTCCCCCTTCTTCTCCCCTCCCTTTTTTGGCCTCCCCACTCCCCTGCTCCCTTTGGTTTATCCCTTCTGACTTTCTCAGTAGGGTTAGATAGAGTTTTTTATCCGGATGGATAATAAAGCTACTTTTCCTTCTCCGGGTTGATTACACTGAGAGTAAGGTTTGATTATGCTCTCTTCCTCTCCTTCTTATGGTATTATTTATCCCTTCCCCTTCCCATGCCCTCTTTGTGTGTAATAGAATATCTTATTTTTCTTATTTACTCAGATTTTCCTTGGTGTCCCCTACTATTCCCCCCCTCTTTCCCACCCCCCATGTCTTCTTAGACCATTTAGTATCCTGTCCTCTCCCTATGAATTATTCTTCTGGTTGCTATAATAGTGAATATTATAATAGTGTATAGAGTTCACTACAGAGAATTATACATAGCATTTCTCCACCTAGTAATACAGATAATTAGATCTTATTTATGCCCTTAAAGAGTCAAGCTTAAAAGGTTATGAGTTTTCTTTCTTTTCCCTCTGTTTCTTATTTACCTTTTCATCTTTCTCTTGATGTTTGTGGTTGAGTGTCAAACTTTCCATTTAGTCCCGGTCTCTTTTGTGCAAAAACTTGGAATTCTTCAATTTTGTTGAATGCCCATACTTTCCCCTGAAAGTATATGGTTAGTTTCACTGGGTAGTTGATTCGTGGCTGAAGGCCCAGCTCTCTTGCCTTTCTGAATATTGTATTCCAAGCCTTGCAGTCTTTTAGCGTTGAGGCTGCCAGATCCTGTGTGATCCTTATTGGTGTTCCTTGATATTTGAATTGTCTCTTTCTGGGTTCTTGTAAGATTTTTTCTTTTACTTGAAAGTTCTTCAATTTTGCTATTATGTTTCTGGGTGTTGGCTTTTCTGGGTCCAGTGTAGAGGGTGATCTATGGGTCCTTTTAATGTCTATATTGCCTTCTTGTTGTAGAACTTCAGGGCAATTTTGCTGAATAATTTCTTTAAGTATGGAGTCCAAGTTTCTATTAATTTCTGCCTTTTCTGGAAGACCAATGATTCTCAAGTTGTCTCTTCTAGACCGGTTTTCTTGGTCTGTCACTTTCTCATTGAGATATTTCATGTTTCCTTCTATTTTATCAGTCTTTTGACTTTGTTTTATTTGTTCTTGTTGTCTTGAGAGATCATTGGTTTCTAAATGTTCGATTCTAGCCTTTAAGGACCGGTTTTCAGCTACAATGTTTTGGTTTTCGGCTATAATCTTTTGGTTTTCCTTTTCAATCTGGTCATTTTTGGTCTTCAGTTGACTTGTCTCACTTTCCAATTGAGAAATTCTGCCTTTGAAACTGTTATTTTCTTGCCAGATTTCTTCCATCTTCCTCAGCATTTCATTTTTGAATTCTTCAATAGCTTGTGACCAGCTTTCATTTTTTGGGGGGAGGTTTGGATTTTTGTTTTTCCTCCTCTGTTGTTTGGATTTTCTCTGTGTAGAACTTGTCGAGTGTTCCAGAGTTTCTCTTGATAGTCTTTTTCTTCTGGACTCCCTATTGCTTGCCATTGTTAGCCCCGCCCCTTTTCAGCTTTGTCTTCGCACTCAGGGTCTGCCTGCGCCTTCCAAGCTCCCGGGGGCTCCAGTCTCCTTGTCCTTGGGGTCAGGCCTCCTGGTAGACCCTGGTCTGCTTCTCTGCCCGAGGCTCCTTCAGCAGTCTTTGGGGCTACTTCCACAGCCGAGCTCTGGTCCGAACCGGGTCCTCACTGGAGGTCCAAGCCTGGGCTGGAAATCGTTATTCAAGCCTAGGGCACTGCCTTTGCCTGCGCAGATGCTCTTAGGGCACTGCCTTCACCCATGCAGAAGCTAGGGAAAGTCCATGGGCTGGAGATCTTTATTCGCACCTGAGGCAATGCCTTCAGCGCTTGGGAAAGGCCATGTTTTAAAGGCCTTTGTCCTGGTCCGAGGAGGTGCCTTCACCCACGTGGATGCTCAGGAAAGTCCTTGCTCTCCCCCCAGCCACTTGGGGTCCCTCATCTTGCAGCACACAGGTACCAGCCCTGGGGCTGCCAGTGATTATCTGGTTGCCCCAGTCCTGTTTTCACTCTTGTGCGTTGGCGTTGTGCGAGGTGTGTGGTGTGGGGGGTGGGGGAGGGGCTTCTTCCTCTCGCGTTTTAGTTAGAGCTGTTTCACCCCTTTATAGCATGGAAATGCCCCGATTCTGCGTACCTTCAATGCTGCTCCCTGTTGTGGGGTTCCTTCGTTCTTCTGGACTCGTTTTTATTTCCCCTTGAGGAGTCCTGAAGGCTTCGGTCAGGAGAGATCGAGCAGCTGCTCCTTACTCTGCCGCCATCTTAACCGGAAGTCACCCCCTCAGGCCCTATTTCCATATTATTAATAGTTGCATTGGTGTGGTAGTTTCGGGTCTACATCCCCAATCATGTCTGCCTCAACCCATGTGTTCAAACAGTTGTTTTTCTTCTGTGTTTCCACTCCTGCAGTTCTTCCTCTGAATGTGGGTAGCATCTTTACCATAAATCCCTCAAAATTGTCCTGGGTCATTGCATTGCTGCCAGTACAGAAGTCCATTACATTCTATTTTACCACAGTGTATTGGTCTCTGTGTACAATGTTCTTCTGGCTCTGCTCCTTTCACTCTGCATCAGTTCCTGGAGGTCTTTCTAGTTCACATGGAATTCCTCCAGTTTATTATTCCTTTCAGCACAATAGTATTCCATCACCAGCATATACCACAATTTGTTCAGCCATTCCCCAGTTGAAGGGCATACCCTCATTTTCCAGTTTTTTGTCACCACAAAAAGTGTGGCTATAAATATTTTCGTACAAGTCTGTTTATCTATGATCTCTTTGGGGTACAAACCCAACAATGGTATGGCTGGATCAAAGGGCAGGCAGTCTTTTATAGCCCTTTGAGCATAGTTCCAAATTGCCTTCCAGAATGGTTGGATCAGTTCACAACTCCATATTTTTTCATTTTGCCATATCCCCTCCAACATTCATTACTCTCTCTTTCTATCATTTTAGCCAATCTGTAAGGTGTGAGGTGACATCTCAGAGTTATTTTGATTTGCATTTCTCTAATTATTAGAGATTTAGAACACTTTCTCATGTGCTTATTGATACTTTTGATTTCTTTATCTGAAAATTGCTATTCATGTCCCTTGCCCATTTATCAATTGGGGAATGGCTTGATTTTTTATACAATTGCTTTAACTCCTTGTATATTTGAGTAATTAGACCCCTGTCAGAGTTTTTTGTTACAAAGATTTTTTCCCAATTTGTTGTTTCCCTTCTGATTTTGGCTGCATTGTTTTTGTTTGTACAAAAGCTTTTTAGTTTGATATAATCAAAATCATTTATTTTACATTTTGTAATTTTCTCTAACTCTTGCTTGGTTTTAAAATATTTCCTTTCCCAGAGATCTGACAAGTATACTATTCTGTGTTCCCTTAACTTATTTATAGTTTCCCTCTTTATATTCAAGTCTTTCACCCATTCTGAGTTTATCTTAGTGTAGGGTGTGAGATGTTGATCTAAACCTAATCTCTCCCATATTGTTTTCCAAATTTCCCAGCATTTTTTGTCAAATAGTGGATTTTTGTCCCAAAAGTTGGGTTCTTTGGGTTTGTCATAGACTGTTTTGCTCACGTCATTTACACCAAGTCTATTCCACTGATCCATCCTTCTGTCTCTTCGCCAGTACCATATTGTTTTGATGACCACTGCTCTATAGTACAGTTTAATATCTGGTACTGCTAGGCCACCTTCCTTCACATTTTTTTTATTATTTCCCTTGATATTCTTGATCTTTTGTTCTTCCAAATGAACTTTGTTATAGTTTTTTCTAATTTTGTAAAATAGTTTCTTGGTAGTTTAATAGGTATGGCACTAAATAAGTAAATTAATTTGGGTAGAATGATCATTTTTATTATGTTAGCTCATCCAACTCATGAGCAATCAATGTTTTTCAAATTGTTTAGATCTAGTTTTAATTGTTTGGAAAGTGTTTTGTAGTTGTGTTCTTATAATTCCTGTGTTTGTTTTGGTAGATTGATTCCTAAGTATTTTATATTGTCTAGGGTGATTTTAAATGGTGTTTCTCTTTCTACCTCTTGCTGTTCTAATATGTTGGAAATGTATAGAAATGCTGATGATTTATGTGCATTTATTTTGTATCCTGCAACTTTGCTAAAGTTGTTGATTATTTCTACTAGCTTTTTAGTTGATTCTATAGGATTTTTTAAGTAGACCATTATATCATCTGCAAAGAGTGATAGCTTAGTATCCTCATTGCCCATTTTAATACCTTCAATTTCTTATTCTTCTCTAATTGTTACTGCTAGTGTTTCTAGTACAATGTTAAATAATAGAGGTGATAATGGGCATCCTTGTTTCACTCCTGATCTTATTGGGAAGGCTTCTAATTTATTCCCATTGCATATGATGCTTATTGATGGTTTTAGGTATATACTTTTTTTATTTTTAGGAAAGGTCCTTCTATTCCTATACTTTCTAGTGTTTTCAATAGGAATGGGTGTTGTATTTTGTCAAAGGCTTTTTCAGCATCTATTGAGATAATCTTGTGTTTTTGTTTGTTAGCTTGTTGGTATGGTCAATTATGTGGATGGTTTTTCTAATGTTGAATCATCCTTACATTCCCGGTGTAAATCTCACCTGATCATGATGGATAACTCTTATGATCACTTGCTGGAGTCTTTTTGCTAGTATTCTATTTTTGCGTCTATGTTCATTAGGGAAATTGGTCTGTAGTTTTCTTTCTCTGTTTTTGGTCTGCCTGGCTTTGGAATCAGTACCATATTAGTGTCATGAAAGGAATTTGGTAGAATTCCTTCTTTGCTTATTATGTCAAATAATTTGTATGGTATTGGTATTATTTGTTCTTTGAATATTTGATAGAATTCACTTGTGAATCCATCAGGCCCTGGCGATTTTTTCTTAGGGAGTTCTTTGATGGCTTGTTTGATTTCTTTTTCTGATATTGGATTAAGTATTCTATTTCTTCTGCTGTTAATCTAGGCAATTATATTTTTGTAAATATTCACCCATATCACCTAGATTGCTATATTTATTGTTATATAATTGGGCAAAATAGTTTTTAATGATTGCCTTAATTTCCTCTTCATTAGAGGTGAGGTCTCCCTTTTCATCTTTGATACTGTTAATTTGGTTTTCTTCTTTACTTTTTTTAAATTATATTTACTAATACTTTGTCTATTTTATCTGTTTTTTCAAAGTACCAGCTTCTAGTTCTGATATTGGAAATTTAGGGTCCTTGACATTAATATTGCGGTCTCTAGTATAAACTTCCTATGGACATTTAGGGGACTTGAAAACTACATTTCCCATGATTCGTCTTGTGTAATACAGGTGGGCAGGAAGTGTGATTACGTGGACAGAGGTATAAAGTCTCTGAACTTGATTGGGACACTCTCTTTCCTAGGAAGCAGCCAAGGGGATGGTATAGCTGTCCATTCGAATTAGATCTTAGCAGGCATGTGGTTTTCTTAATTATCAATACGTATTACAATAAACCCTTAATATTTTTAAATATACCCTTCTATATTAATGTTATTTGTAACATAGTCTTATTTATTAATTCAATAGTTCTTTTACTTTCTATTTTATTAATTTCTCCTTTGATTTTTAGTATTTTTAATCATGTTTTCATCTGGGGATTTTTAATTTGTTCAGTTTCTAGTTTATTAAGTTGCATACTCAATTTATTGACCTCTGCCCTGCCTAATATGTTAATATATGCACTCAATGATATAAATTTTCCCACTGCGTACTGCTTTGGCTGCATTCTTTAGGTTTTGGTAAGAAGTCTCATTGTCATTCTCTTCGATGAAATTATTAATTGTTTCTATGAAATTTGTTCTTTAACTTATTTTGGAGAATCATTATTTAATTTCCAATTTATTTTTGATTTGCCTCTTCATGTATCCTTGCTAATAACTATTTTTATTGCATTATGATCTTATCTGATTGCATTTATTATTTCTGTTTTTTTTTTGCATTTGTTTGCCATGTTTCTATGCACTAGTATGTGGTCAATCTTTGTGAATGTTCCATGTGCTGCTGAAAAGAAGGTGTATTCCTTTTTGTCCCTATTTATTTTTCTAATATATCTATTAACTCTAACTTTTCTAAGATTTCATTTAAATCTTATCTCTTTCTTATTTATTTTTTGGTTTGGTTTATCTAGATGTGATAGGGGAAGTTTCAGGTCTCCTACTAGTATAGTCTTATTATCTATTTCCTCCTTGAGCTCTGTCAGTTTCTCCTTTAGAAATTTAGATCCTATGCCATTTGGTGCATACATGTTGAGTAGTGCTATTTCTTCATCTTTTATACTGCCTTTTATCAGGATGTAATTACTTTCCCTATCTCTTTTAAACAGATCTATTTTTACTTTGGCTTTGTCTAAAATTATGATTGCAACTCCTGCCTTCTTTGACAGGATCTGGAATTAGTTAGTAAGAGTTGCTAATTGGTACCTTTACCTGCACCAGAATGTTCTTTGTAGCAGTTTCTGATTAGATCTGGGCTAGGAAAGTACCTCTCTTTGACTTTTTTCTTGGATTTCTTGTTTAGGGCTCTGGTACATTTTCTAGATCTGTGTAAAGGATTTGGCATTGCTGGATTTATCTATTATTCCACCATCTTAGTTTCATTAAGGACATACCTTCAAATATCACTCCTTTTGGGGTCAAGGTTGGTCATTATAATTTTACAATATTCAGTTTCAGCTGTTTTGTTGTTTTTTTCCCAATATACATTGTTGTAATGGGTGTTGGTAATTTCTACTTCTCTTTAATTCAGTTTATTTAAGACTTCCTTACTTTCACTGTATTTAAGCATTCTAATATTCCATTCCCAGCATGGTACCACAACTTGCTTAGCTGTTCCCCAATCACTGGGCATCTATTTAACACTTCTTAACTACTTCAGAAAAGTTTATTAAGTTCTTTAGAAAAAGAAAATGAAGTCAGTTTTCTTCATAAGAGGAAGAATCCATTTAGAATAATGGAAGTTTGTTTCTTGTTGGGTTAAACATCATTTTGCTTTGTTTTATAAAACCTAACAATTTAGTTTTAATATTGAGATTATTAAATTTATGTGGAAACATTACTTGAAAAACAACTAGATGTTTCTCAATTTATTAGTAATTGAATAAGCATTTATTATGTGCTTACTATGTGCTAGGCACTGTGTGAAGTTCTGGGAATACAAAGGAAAAGCAAAACAGTTCTTGTTCTCAGTTCGTATAAGATTTTTCAGTTTTTTCTGTGTAAGAATTACAGATATCCTCTTTCCAGGTAGGAGTACATATAATTTGACCTTATTGAGCCCCATAAATTTACTCTTTTTCATTGACCTTTTTAGGCTTCTCTTGGATCTCATGCTTGGACTTCATATTTTTTTTTAGATCTGGTTTTTTCCTCAGAAATGCTTGGACATCTTCTAACTTATTGAATGACTATTCCCCTGAAAGAATATATTCAGTTTTGGTGGATAGGTGACTAGGTTGTAAATCTAGATCTCTCGGTTACAAATATCATGTTCCTTGCCTTCCCATCCCATGGAAGGCATTCCATACCTTCTGCTAAGTTCTATGTGATCCTCATTGTAGCTCCATGGTATTTGAATTGTTTCTTTCTGACTGCTTGCTTGGGTGTTCTTGAATTTAGCTTTTATATTCTTGGAGGTTGTCATTTAAGGATTTCTTTCTAGAGGTGATCTATGGATTACTCCAATTTCTATTTTTTTTTTTTTGTTCAATAATATTTGGGCAGTTTTCTTTGATAATTCCTTGTATTATGATGTCCATGGCTTTTTTTTTTTTAATCATGGCTTTCAGGTAGTCCAATAATTCTTAAATTGTTTCTCCTGGATCTATTTTCCAGGTCAGTTTTTTTTTCTATGAGATATTTCATAGTTTCTTTTTTTTTTTCATTCTTTTGGTTTTGCTTTATTGCTTATGTTTCATGCAATCATTGGCTTATAGTTGCTGAATTCTCATTTTTCATGAGTGATTTTCCTCCATCAGCTTTTGAAACTCCTTTTTCATTTGGCCCATTTTTTTCTTGCATTGCTTTCATTTCTCTTTCCCATTTTCCCTCTGCCTCTCTTAATTGTTTTTTGAAATCCTTTTTGAGTTCTTCCGAAATCTGAGTCTAATTCACATTTTTCTTTTGAACTTTGTGTGTGTTAGCTTTGTTTTCACTGTTCCCTTCTGTGTCTGTGCCTTGCACTTTGTCTCCATAAAAAATTCTTTATATTTAGATGGTTTTTTTTTGTCTGCTCATTTTCCCCACCTTTTTATAGATAGGCTCTGTTCTATGGGAGGTTAGAGTACCCTCTTAAGCTTTAGTCCTTCCTTGATATTACCCTTAGCTTTATTTCTGGGTTTTTGCCTATTTTAGTTCTTCCAAAATGGTATGATGGCCTGAGGGCAGGGAGCTCTGAGAACCACCTCCCACTGCTGTTTCAGTTAACATTTGAAACTGCTAATAGCTGAAGTTCTCATCTCAGATTTGGATGTAGAGTTTTGGTCTCACTGTGGGCTTAATCAGGGTTATGCACATTGCAGACTGCCCTGCCCTTGAGCCTTTGATGAGAAGCTGAGGGGGCCCAGCTTTGGGGCCACCAACTATTCCAAACTGGGATCCTTGTGCTCACCACAGGCCCCGGCTGGGACCCCTGGGCTCATTCTGGGCCCAAAGAGATCAGGCTGCTTTAGCACAGACTGCCCTGGGCTGGAATTTCAGACTCCACTGCAAATTTGCCTAGAAACTCAAGGGGTGTGTGTTGGCTTGGACCTCTATCTGCCCACATAGGGTCTCGGTCTGGATGTTGCCTTGGGCTCAGATTCAGAACCTGGGACAGCAGAATGGGTGGGGTGGGGGGAGCTCACTCTTGGCTTATTCCTCACTCCTTGCTGCAGTCTCCTTCTATCTGTGCTCCCCTCTCACCTTAGTACCCAAGATGTTCTCTGCCTACTGAAAGGTTTTTCTCTTCTTAAAAGTTGCTTCACACTGTTAAGATCCTAATGGGAAGCTGCACTTGATAATATTATAGTTCCAAAAGGTTTAACAGATGAAGGTGGGAAGAATAGGAGATGAATCCTTCTATCCAAATGATAAGTTAGCTTTACTTAATAGCTGTGGATGGAATAGTTGCAGCCTATGAACTGAGTAGAATCTGCTAGCTTGAATAAACAGTTCACTTGTTCTCACCAAAGATTACTAGCTAATGAGGGAGAGTTTTCTCTGAATTAGTAACTTAATTGGATTAAACCTTCAAGGTTGATTAATTTTGATCTCTATGTCTGACTGCTATAGATTTGGATTGACCCCAAGGATTTCTAAATACAAAGCTTTCTTCACCAGTAGCCAAGTGGGTTTCTAACTGCTGTCCTCTATGGAACTTTGAGAACAAAACAGGTCAGAAATGGCTTCCTTATATAAACTGGTTTAATGATGACAAGTAAAGGTGAAGGGAAAGTAGGGTTGAATAAACAAGGAAAATGGGACTGGGATAAACCCTAAATCTAATCTAAATAATTGATTGGTTGATAAATCTTCAAAGTAATCAAACTTGTATCTTGAAGCCTAGATGGCCCAAATGATTGGTAAGGCCAGAGGCCTGACCTCTTGTTTGACTCTGCTGACAATGGTTTGGTTTGTGATTGATTCTTCTTGTTGTTTATAAAGTTAGTGGATTGAAGTTGATGGTAGATATGATTGGATAATTGAAGATAAATGATGGTATACACCAGTGATTCCCAAAGTGGGCGCCACCGCCCCCTGGTGGGTTCTGCAGCGATGCAGGGGGTGGGGCGGTGATGGCCACAGGTACGTTTGGGGGCAGTGAATAACTGTAAGGGGGTGATGATAGTATGTGACAGGGGGCGCTAAGTAATATTTTTTCTGGAAATGGGGCGGTAGGCCAAAAAAGTTTGGGAACCACTGGTACACACAGTAATCTCTGAATAGCTCTACACCTACCCCAGCTAAGAAAACCTCCTCCCTCGCCCAAATATCTCAGGACTGAGACCAGGAAGATCTCAGCTCTGCAGCTTTTATAGGCTGGTTTCAACTGACTTTCTGCCTCATGCTAGGTGCATGCCCTCAGCACATTCTGTGTTCCAACCAGATAACTGGCATTCAAGCTTGGCCCAAAATGATTCCTTGCAAAGTCTTTACAACATGGAGAAGAAAAACATGATTGATCACCTGGTTTTAATGGGGATATGATTGGGGATGTTGACTTTAAATGATCATCCTATTGCAAATATTAATAATATGAAAATAGGTTTTGAATAATGATACATGTAAAACCCAGTGGAATTGCTTGTCAGCTTCGGGAAGGGGAGGGGAAGGGAAAGAACATGAAACATAACCATGGGAAAACACCCCAAAATAAATAAATAAATGAAAAATGAATTTGCTTCACTATGTCTTGTTGGTTCTTTCACTCCTGCATTAGTTTTATGGTGTTATTTTAAGAGTGGTTAGATAGGATTCTTGTGGTGGTTTTGAGCTTCCCTGTTTCTACTCTGCCATCTTAGCTCTGGAACCTTTCTAGATTTTTCTGAAAACATCCTGTGGGTCAAATCTTATAGCATAATAGTATTCCATCTCAATCATATACTCAACTTGTTTAGCTATTCCTCAATTGATGGGCATCCCCTTAGTTTCTAATTCTTTGACATTAGAGAAAGAACTGCTATACTTATTTTTGTACGTGTAGTTTCTTTTCCTTTTTAAATTTCCTATAATCAAAATTATCTATTTTACTTCTCATGATCTCCTTTATCTATTATTTGGTCACGAAGTCTTCTCTGATCCATAGATCTGACAGGTAAAATTTTTCATGCTTCCCTAATTTACTAACCATATTAACCTTTATATTTCAATCGTGTATACATTTTGACCTTATTAGTGGAAGATGTTGATCTTTGCCTGATTTCTACCAAATTTTTTTCTTAGCAATTTTTGTTAGTGAGTTCTTGCCACAAAAGCTTGGATCTTTGAGTTTGTCAAACATTAGGATCATTTATTACTGTGTACCTAATCTATTCTACTGATCCATCATTTCTTACCTAGTGTCAGATTATTTTGATGATCACTGCCTTGTCATAATTTGAAATCTGTACTGCCAAGACTCCTCCTTTCACTTTTTTCCCTCATTGATTGACTTAATATTCTTGATCTACAAAATAATTCTTTGGTACTTCGAAGGGCATAGCACTAAATAAGTAAATAAGTCCCAAGTAGAATGGTCATTTTAGTTATATTGGCTCAACCTGTCCATGAACAATTTAATATATCTTCAGTTGTTTAGAACCATCTTTGTTTGTGTGACTCTCCTTCTTATGATTTTGTCTTTGTAGTTCCTCAGTTTGTCTTGGCAGGTAGATTCTCAACTATTTTTTTGTCTGCAGTTATTTTAAAAGGAATTTCTCTTTCTCTTCCTGCTGGGTTTTGTTGGTAATATAGAAGTATAATATAACAAATAATAGAAATAAGACTTTTTGATGAAAGAATTATGAAGTTCAAAATAAAAAAACAACTTCAAAATTGTTAAAGAGGAAAAAAACTTTAAGAAAATAACATCTTATTTGCTTCACTTGGCCTTTCTCATCTTTTTTCCTTCTGTATGCTTTTTAGATATTGGTACTTTTAAAAATAGTGGTAAATTCTATGCATATGTCCTACTTTCGTTGTTTCGCATTGGGAATTCATTTTCCTAGAACACGTTGAATATATTTTTTTTATCTTTAAATTTTTATTTAATTAATTTAGAGCATTTTCCCATGGTTACAGGATTCCTGTTCTATCCCTCCCCTCCCCTCCCCGCCCCCCATAGCTGATGCACAATTCCACTGGGTTTTACATGTGCCATTGATCAAGACCTATTTCCATATTATTGATATTTGCACTGGGGTGATAGTTTTAGAGTCTACATTCCCAATCATATCCCCATCAA
This sequence comes from Gracilinanus agilis, assembly GCF_016433145.1. Lineage (NCBI taxonomy): Eukaryota > Metazoa > Chordata > Mammalia > Didelphimorphia > Didelphidae > Gracilinanus > Gracilinanus agilis. The sequence goes on along the minus strand of NC_058133.1, from coordinate 422,061,602 downwards.
CCTACGTGATCAGGCAGTTGTTTTTCTTCTGTGTTTCTACTCCCAGAGTTCTTCCTTTGAATGTGGATAGCATTCTTTCTAATAGGTCCCTCATAGTTGTCCTGGATCATTGCATTGTTGCTAGTACAGAAGTCCATTACATTCGTTTTTACCATTGTGTATCAGTCTCTGTGTATAATGTTCTCCTGGTTCTGCTTTTTTCACTTTGCATCAGTTCCTGGAGGTCTTTCCAGTTCACATGGAATTCCTCCAGTTCTTTATTCCTTTGAGCACAGTAGTATTCCATCACCAGCAGATACCACAATTTGTTCAGTCATATCCCAATTGAAGGGCATACCCTTGTTTTCCAGTTTTTTTTGTCACCACAAAGAATGAGAGTGTAAAGAATATTGTTAATTAAATCTTAAAAGGTAGGAGTTTTTTATGTGTGTGTGAGATTATGTAAATCTTTTTTATTTTTACCTTGAATGTTTCTACAGATTCTCCTGCACTTAAAGAATTGCAAGAAGAGTTCCTGAAATTTGCTAAGGACAAGAATTTCCAGGTGTTGAACTTTGTAGAAACATTACCAACCTGCATAGGTAGCATGATTAATTTACATATTGTACCAGTGGAATCAGCAGGTGTGTACTCTTTTGCAACTTGACTAATAGGTTTCTGAATTACTGTTTATGTGCTGGAGAAACATAGACCAAAGTAAAATAGTCCCAGACATGTTCTTTTGACATTATATTCTTTTGGGAGAGACAACAAAGAGATAATAGGAAATTAGGAAACAACTTCATGTAGAAGATGGTGCTATAGTTATTAAACCTACATTTGGTATCCCTCTTTTAAAAAGGTAGATGAGGCAGATTCAAGGAAGAGATGCACAAGGCTCGAAAAATAAGAGTTAAATTTTCTTGAAATATAGAGATGAAGGTGGTTGTTGTCACCATCACCTTTTCCTGCTTCTGTCTGCTCCTGTATTTTTATTTCTTTCAGTTCTGCCATCACGAAAAAGTTTGAGAAACTGTAGTTAAATTAAAGTATAACTACTCCAAAGAAGCATTTAATTTAGTTTCATCAAGGTCAGATGAAGACTTCAAAGAGTGGCTTTGAGATTTCACTAATTGCCAATTAAGTTGACATAATTGCAGTATGAAGGATATTAAGGAAAAATTAATTCATGGAGCCAAGATGGCAGAGTAGCAAGAAGTAGTACAACAAGCTCTACCCCCCACCCCCTTCTGACCCAAAATAAATCTTCCAAATCAAATCTTGACAGGCTTATTTTAGGGAAAAAAAAATCGCAGTAAGTTATTTTTCTAGTCCAGGTTGGCATAAGGAAACAAGGAGGGGTATGTCAACACTGGAGACAAAAGAATACTTTTCAGAGCATACTAACACAAGGAAAGCCTATGTATGCAACAAGGCAATTAGAGTTGTCAGATTCAGAATCTAGGGGCCTAAACTTGGGCACAGGTCAGAGACAAGGGCCAACTGCAAGTGCTGTCACTTACAGTTCCAGGTACTGATCCAGACCCCACATTTGGAAACCTAGGACTATTTCAGTATGGTAATTCTTAAATTAGCCTCTTGCCTTAAGAGTCTAAATTTTTAAACCTATAATTTTTAATATAGATTTATAATTCTGCTATTAACTTATTCTCAGTAAAAGAGTTGATGATTATATTAAACTTCTAATTATAGACTTATATAATTATAAACATTACATGTTTATAATTATATAATAATTTTTAATAAGTGACATGTACATATTTATATAAATATCTAATTCACAGTCCTGTTTTTCCTCAGATTTGGGCATTGGAGATCTGATTCCAGTAGCAGTTAATCATCTGAATATTTGCAAGCCAAAGAAGAAGGACACATTCTTATATCAACGTACCTTACAGTTCATTTCTGAAATGTTAGCCAAAGACCTTGAAAATTAATAGGTCTAACAAGGTCCTCTTGTTCTTTTCTGTTATGTGGACATGAGGCTGGACATGTTTTGGAGATTTGTGGTCCCGCCTTGAAGTCAGCAGGATGCTACTCTCATATCTATGAAAGGTAAAGCACAAGCAGAGGTGGCAATAAAGATTGGGTAGCTCGCGTGTCTTCCATTAAAGACATTTTCTTTGCATGGAGTCAAGTCCTGTGGATAAATGACCTCATTTCTGCTGTGATGGTCCCTTGGATTCCCTCAAAAGGATCGTTAATGGACCTGGAAAGGATTGAGTGGCATCATGTATTTCTTAAGCAGAAAAACATGCCACTTAGTGAATAACCTGAAATGGGGAATAACTAGCCCTGAGGATCAAAATAGAGTAGATATTATCACTATGCAGTAGATTTAAAAAAAGTAATAATCAGACATCATTTAGGCTGTCTCCATCTCAAAACTGGCTTTTTCAACATCTGAGTATCTGAATTGGCATCACCTAGATACACGTTTTTTGTATGCTTTTATTACTAAGTATCAATAATTCTCTTGTACATCAGCTTAGGCTAACCTTTTAAATAACGTACTATTCTGCTATTAACTTATTCTCAGTAAAAGAGAATTGTTGATCAATCCAGTTTTAAGTATCAAATAAACCTATATTTTTTTAAGAAACTGTACTTGAGCAACACTTAGAACCACTCAGTGATATTCTGTTATACTAGTTTGGATTTGGCGGACATTTCATAAAATGGAATATTTTTTAAAAAGCAGTGAGGGATGAATACATTTGAAAGAAATATAAGAGGGACAGCTACACAGCCTAGTGGAAGAGGACCAGGCCAGGAGAACGGAGATCCTGGGTTCAAATGTGGTCTCAGATACTTCCTAGCTATGTGACCCTGGGCAAGTCACTTAATCCGCTTTGCCTAGTTTTTATTGCTCTTCTGCTTTTTGAATTGATACTTAGGATTGATTCTAAGACAGAAGGAAAAGGTTTTTTTATTTTTTAAATGAAAGAAATGTAAGAAAATAAACAATGATTATTGATCCTACTAGTTATCAAAGTAGACATCAGGCTATGTGAAGGTGGGCTGATAGGAATATTGTTACATCATAGGTAGATGTGACAGGTGGTTGAAAGTTCAACATATTTAGTTACCCATTTGTTTGGGAAAGAACTAAAACTAAAACTTAGAAAAGTAAACCTGTAGATTTTTATGGCCCATAACTCTTGTGACCATAGGATGTTTTGGTATGGAATATTTCCTTTTTATCTTGCCTACTAATGACCTATAACTGAAACATGTAGTTTTAAAAATTAAATTTAAGAATGCTGTCCAAGTATTTCTGGAATCTTAATGCAGTAGCTATTCCTCTTATTGAGAATAAGATCAGGGAAACATGTCCAGCTTTGCTACTAAACATAAATTTGCAGGGAAGTCACCTTACTTAGATGGGGTGGTGTGTGCATATACTATATATGAAAATACTAACAAAAGCATCAGATTCTTTTCTAGCACTTTAAAATCTGCAGTGTATTGTCAATGTATTGTTTTATTTGAGCATCATAATAGCCCTGGGGTAACGCATTTTACATCATGAAGGTGAAATGATAAGGTGTTTTGTTGGCATTAGCTTTTAAAAAACCAAATGTGTAAATGTTGAGAAGTGATAATAAGAAAATATTTGAATGTTTTCAGAAAACAGCCATTTTATTAATATGTTAATGTCATTAATGGCTTGTTTTCAGTGCAATTTAGAGAAAAGACTGATTTTGCTTTTTCTCCTCTGAGATAATCACCCAAGATTCCTGACCACATTTTAAGGTGATTCTTTAAAGGATTCTGAGGGTACCCAATTATGATCATATTTAGAGACATGGTAGGCAATTGCCAGGTACTGAAGATTTTGCTTTTTAAAACAAGCTTCAATGAGACAGAAAGTTGCCATTTGTAATTATGAACCTTTCCTACCCAGCATTTGCTTTTCTGCACACATACCTTAGGAAAGACAGTGTTCTCCATCCTCAGATACCATAGGTGGAAAGCAGACTGGAAAATAGAATAAAATTCTATTTCTGTCTTCTGTCCCCTTCTGTCTCATGCTTTGACTCTGAGCAGATTCACAACCTTATAGTTATACCCAAAAGGAATGTTGAAGGTATTTCTTTCTGCCACATGGAGATACATAAAATAACAGGTGCCAGCATTTTACAACTGGAAATAGAGCACAATAATGCAATGATGTTTACAATGTCTTCCAATTTGTGCTGTGTCCATACCTCACAATGCCTCTGAAGTTCTTTTGTCAAATTACTGGAATTTGAGGCACAAACCCTGAATTTTCATTTTTCTGTACTATTGGTACATCAGTGTATACTTTTATTGTTATTTTATGTAATAAAAATCTTGTGCTTGTGGGAAATGTGTTTAATAAAAATTTAACTTAAAAAAGTACCTACAGAACTGATTGAGCCCTTATGTTGGATCTTAAAGTGAATATCTCCTAATTGAAAGCGCCTAAAAATGTACTAGAAAACTGCTTTTCTAGGAAGGGGGTATAATACTACACAAATGATCACAAGGAGGCTAAAAGCATTAAAAACAGAGGCTTTAGACTCAAGAATCGGTCAGTTGAGAACAAGCCTCTTTTATAAAAATTTAATGATGAACTCTATTTTAGAAAGCACTGTCTTTCCATAACACAATGTCAGTGTTGAGACTGAGTAGGGGAAGGGGAATACCATTAACTATAAATTTATTTAATCACCATAAAAATTCAGCATAACCAAAACTTCATCTTGGGGACTTTGTAACCGCTTCATAAAACAGGTGATAAAAGAGGTCAGTTTGAAGCATCAAGTCATGGTAATTTGATTTGAATAATCTTATTGGCTCCAAGCATAAAGTACTTTCATAAAGGAAAGTGAAATTCAAACATGGTGGTATCAAAATAATCAGGTGGCTCATGGATAGAACCCTGAGCCTGGAGTCAGGAAGACTCTATAAACTCTAGACTGTATCTCAAATCTCTAAACCAGTGATGGCAAACCTTTTAGAGACTGTGTGCCAGGCCCTGCCCTGCCCCCCCCCCCAATGGGGAAGGGGAAAAAAGCACTCCCATTGGGCTGCTGGGCAGAGGGGTGGGTCAAGTAAAAAAATATCCCTAGGCCTGTAGAGAGGCTAAAGGGAGCAGCTTGACCCAAGTCCCTTTGCCTTTCTAGTAACAAACACTGGTAGCAACCTGCCCACAGACGGGGCTCTGCGTGCCCTTTCTGGCACACGTGCCATAGGTTCACCATCATGGCTCTAGACACACTCACTAGTTGTGTGATCCCGGGCAAGTCACTGAACTTCTGCTTGCTTTAATCCACTGGAGAAGAAAATGGCAAATCACTCCAGTCTCTTTTGTCAAAAAAACCCATCCATGGTGTTGGTGTGCTATGGTCCACAGGTTCACAAAGAGCTAGACACAACTAAACAACTGAAGAACAGCATAGAAAGTTATTTGTTATTATAAACATCATAGGACAAGAAAGGATCTTTCCATTCCCTTCTTCCATTCTCTTGACTCAATGAGTAAAACTGCTAACTTATGTTTTCCTGCTACATTGTCTGAATAAGTTTGTCAAGGCAATACAAATACTTCCTTTTCCATTTTTTCTGAAAAGGGTTTTTCTCTCCTATGTCATATGGTTTACAGATAATTATCTTTTTGTTCAGGTTAGAGTAGGATAGCCAAAATGGACAATTGAAGATTTCCAAAGATCCTTTTTAACCCGGAAGTATGAATTATTCAACTGTTTCATGTGTGTTTTTTTAAAGAAACATTTAATAGACAATATTTATAACTTGAATACAAAAAAATTCCACTTCAAATAAAACATCACAGGGTTTTCAGCTTCTAAGTGGTTAATTACAATTTACTCAGTAAATCATTTTCTTCCTTTCTCAACACACTTGATGCATTATTATGAATAAAATATTTTAATAAATTACCTTGGGTTGGATGGACGTGCATACCTGGCAGTGCTTTTATTAACATAATGTTTCAGCAGCATCAACTATTTCAAAACCTTCACAGGGATAAATGGTCCTTATTTCAACCATATTTATGTGAATCTTAGCAGAACAAAGAAAAATAATAGCATGTTGTTCTGTTGAAAGGACACTAATTTTCGAGTTTGTGGACTTGGGTTTGAATCAGGTCTTGGCTCACTCCCTCATTTGCTCCTTGGGAAAGTCACTTGACCACTCTGGACTTCCATTTCCTCATCTACAAAATAAGGGGAAGGTTTGACTACATGGGCTCCAGCTCCCTTGCAGTTCTGAATTGACGATCCTATGATGTATTTCAGAAGATGGCACCATAACCCACTGGGTATCAGAGAATAAGAGGTAAAGCTAAATTTTCAAAGTAAGTAAAAAGCTTTGTAGTAACCTGTGGATTTACAAATCATCTGTACTGAAAGTAGCAGACTAATAATCAGGTTAAAAAATATTATTTTAGTGGAAAATCTTTAAAAGTAAAATTGCAAAAGGGAATTCCCTGAAGTGCTGTTATTCCAAGCTTAGAATCAGGAGTTTTTAATTGGGTCCATGAATTTGGGATTAGAAAAAAAATGTTACATTTTCATTTCAGTATAATTGCTTTTCTTTGTAATCCTATGTAACAAACATTTTAAGGATTTCTTATTCTTAGACCAAGACTTGCCTAAGGAGTCCGTGATATACGAAAAACAAGACTTAGATTCAAGTAATGCTTCCAATCGAGAAAATCTATGATTTTGAAAATTCCAACTCCTGATTTCTAAAATGAAACCACATTGAGGGATAATTTGCTAATCTATATTCTATCAGTTCATAATCCATTCTCTGCCAACACTTGCACAATTTCTGTTTTCCTTTCCTCTGTCAGTTTTTCTCTGATCTAGTTACACATAAAACTTAAAAAAAAAAAATACAAATGCAACCACATAATATTCAACTTCTTCCAAACTTTCTTAGCTCCTTTGGCCTTTGCCTTTCTACTTTTTCCACAGCAAATTCCTGACCTGAAAGATGATACATCTTTTAGAAAGAACACTGAGCCATGACTCAAAAGACTTGGAGTCCTGTTCCAGTCCTTACATGTCTTGAGACTTAAGGAAATTCACTTAACCTCTCAGCCTCATAGATTCCAAGATTCATACCACCAAACATCTGAGTTCTCTTTCAACTTCCTTATGGAAATCAGTTGATAAGGTAGGGGATCCTAACATCTCTGTTTCATCTAAAAACTGACTCAAGATATGAGAGATTATCTTTTTCAGGAAGGCTAATATTAATTTACCAGGTATTAAAGAAAGCCATTTCAAAACCCCAGAATTTGGCTGTGCTAGGAAATAAACAAAATGGTTTGTTTAGCCCTAATTAACTCTCATCATAATTTTAAAAAAGGGGGAAGGAAAGGGGAATCCTCTAAAAAAAATTAGGTAGAAGAAGACATTCTTGGCCATCCTTTAAATCTGTAGATGACCTAGAAGAAGGATTTGTAAATATTCAAAGGCCAAAGAAAGAATCAAAAGGCCAAAATACTGGATATACTGTAGTATTTTTGTTTTATAGTCTAATTACAACACACCCTCAGCTCTGGGTGTTCTGGAGCTAAAACATTCAGACTTTTGAGGAGCATAGCATATTATCTGGTTTGAAGCTAGCCTCCCCTAGCTTACAGGGCATTTAACTGCATGTTTATTCTTTAAATATTAAAGTGAATTAAAGTTTTAAGAATTTAGGGATACATTAGTGTTAGAGAATCAAAATTACTAGCAACCTGCCACTCATTCTATACCATGTCTTCTTCCTATACCATCTCTAAAGCATCTGGGGTTGAATTTTATCTGTACTGAGGCATTAGTCATCTAGGCTGAGTCTGAGTAACAATGTGCTGTTTACTAGCCCGAGTAAAAAAAGTGCAGTGTCTGCACATATGTTTAGATAGTTCTCCTGCTGTTTTCCCCAATTGACCAATAGATTCCACATGAGGAAAATTTGATTAAATTAAAGTGAATACTAAGTAACTCGGGCCTAACAATTTTGAAAATAGAAAGACTCCTACCACATTTAATATCGTTTCGAGAGCCAGAAATCAATGCAGTCTTGGAGCTAGAGGGGAAAGAGCTAAAACGCGTGTATACACAAAAAGTCCACTTAAAAAAAACAAAGAAATTTTGTCTCTGGACTTGTTTGATGATGGGGCATGTGGCACTCCTCCTCCAGAAAACTCTGGGGAGCAAAGTCAGGATAATGCCCAACTGGGCACGATCATTCAACTAAGCTACTCATTTTGTGTGTGGAATATACGAGAAGAAGATTAGTGAGGTTTTATGCAGCATACTAGGTACATAGAGTAAAGCAAAATTTAAAATCTGTTGCGGTTTAAGGGATGCACAAGACATTTTTTTTTAAAGCCAATTTGAGCTATTGTTAAAACACGACACAGGCTCAATAGAAATCCACACTCTTTATCATGTGTACAAGAATTTTGTAACGAAGGATCAATGGAATGCACATGAGGGCATTTGGTTCACTTCTGCTTACCTCGTCCAACATAGCCTTCCACATATTTTCGACAACTTTGGTCTCAAGGCTTTTCAGTGAATCCTTTGACTGAAAGCCGACAGTTTTTAAAGCAAGGCCAGTTTAAAGTGCTGTTGAGTCATCTAGGGTACCATTCATGTCTCTATTGCGGCCAGTTTATACAGAGAACACACAAGCGTCTTGTGATCTGTAACATGCAGTCCAAGTTCAGTCCAAGTTCAAGGAGACACATCCTAGGCTGGGCCCATGACCCTTGGATTTGCAGTTTTCCTCCCCCTAAAATTACACAGAATTAAAACTTTTTTTTTTTTTTTTTTTAGGCGGCAGGGAAGTCAAGGGTGAGAAAGGAAGAAGGTTCAAAAAGAGAGAAAAAGAACCTCACATGCCCAAACCTGCAACAAAACGTTTTCTCAGTGGCCTCGGCGGCTGGATGACAAATGATGAAAGAGAAACTATTTTCAGGAAACTGTACAAGATGAAATAGACACCTATTTCTCCAATGTGCTGTTTAAATGGAAGAAGAAAAAAAGGCCCTATTGGACCAGTATTGACAAAGAAGGGAGTTTCTTATGGGTGACATTTACAACGATACACAATTTGTATCTTCGGATACACAATTTTAGGGGGAAACGGATACACAATTTTACAAGTCCGTAAAGGTCTCTTTGTCATGTTTTTGCCAGCGGATCAAACAGCTGCAACGCCGTCCTCTTGTCTTCCTCATCGCCAAATTGACTCCAGTGTTCCAGGTCTTTGTGTAAAGGTCCCGCCCCGGCAGCCGGAGCGCCGTCTTGGGCCAGCCCGGGACGCACGGCCAGCGGACCCAAAGGCTCGGCACTCCTCGTGAACCAGCCCGCGTTCAACACTTTGGGGTGGTGGAGAAGACTCAAGAAGGGATCCTGATGCTCCCCCAGAAGGGGGGCCGCCTTCGTAGCGTCGGCATGAAGTCCGGGCCCTGGTCCAGCGGGGCCGACGAGGTCTGCTTGTGGAACGAGCGGGCCAGGATCGGGCTGGCCGCCGGCCCGCGAGTCATAGTGGTTGTTGTTGTTGTTACTGCCGCAGCAGGCCCCGTCCTGGAGGAGCAGACCGCTGCTCTGCAGAACCTGGAGGTGAAACGCCGCCGGGGCCGACTTCTTCCTCCTGGGAGGAACCTTGGGGACGGGGGAGGCGGTTTCCAAAGATGGCGGCCCCGTGGCCTCCCCTTCGGCGGGCACGTCCTCAGGAGCTCGGCCTTCACCACTCAGTCTTCTCTCCACGGCTCGCCCAGGCTGTAATGTTCTTGGTTTGGGGATGGGAGCGACTCGAGGGGGCACCGCTAGGCTGTGGCTTTCAAGGCTAGGCTCTGGGGACCCGAGGGTGAACTGGATGACTTGTTGCTCAAACTGCTCTTCTGGGGATAAAGCCTGGAAAAAGACAACGAAGGCCGTAAGCCGATGCAGCATCCAGTCACGAAACACTCACGGGAAAAAGAGAAGAGAGGAGGGGACGCACGAACATTCCAACATGACAATGTTGAGAATGACCGGCATGCCAGAAAGAGCGACAGGGACGCATCAGACAAAGGTGACAAAAATGGCAGCCGCCCAGCAGGAAGCGCAGCTTCATTTCCTCCAGCCAGGATGGAAATGATGGATCAAAAGTCATGCTGGATGCACGGAGCCAAACTTTTCCAGTGTGCCACACGAGGGATTAAAATAAAAATAAATGCCTCTGCCATCATTCCTCAATTTTTTGGTGGATACTTTTAGGTTAGGTATAATAATAATAATAATAATAATAATAATAATAATAATAATAACAATAACAATAACAATAATAATAAGTATAATAAGTATAATAATAATAAGTATAATAAGTATAAGTATAAGTATAAGTATAAGTATAATAAGCATAATAATAATTAGGTTAGGTATAATAATAATAAATCATTATTGTATTGCTATAAATTATATTATATATTAATATAACAATATATCAATAATATAATGAATTATATTAATATTATTATATATTATTACATCAATAATATATGTATCATTAATTCATATATCATATTTTATTATATATTTATGTTAAATGTGAATTAATATAACATAAAAATATAATAATAAAGATTAGATTTAATATTATAGTTGAGTGGAATGACACAAAGCAGGCTGAAAGACAACCTAATGGATTTTATATTTCTCACTGACGTCACGGCTACTGAGTCGTGTGTTTAAAAACAGATTATG
>NC_058133.1:422007605-422023335 GCF_016433145.1 Gracilinanus agilis | reverse complement strand
GTCTTCCAGACTCCGGGGCCCTGAGCTCTATTCACTGAGCCACTTTGGTGCTTTAGAACATAGTAAGTTTTTATAAATAACTGCCAACTGACTGGATCATACAGGCAATTTCTCAGCCAATGAGAGCTTCTACCCTATTAACTCTATTTGCTACTGTTTTTTTCTTTATTATTTCTTGTATTCATCTCATCTCTCTAACCAGAAAGTCAAAGACTCTGCTGTTTCAAGAGTCCCAGGGGACTGGAGTGCTTAGCCTAGAAGAGAAACAAAGTGCTGTTCGATCCAATTTTGTCTCTTTTAGAAGATTTTTTTTCTCCTTTTCCTTCCTACTAGCATCAGCCCAGGATAAGCATTATCAAGGTGGATAGAGGGAGACAAGCGCTGAGGCTAAAATCAGCCACTTCTGCCCCTTGAGCAAAAGAACCTCTGCTGGCATTGTTTGGATGCCTCTCAGCTGTGGGAAGCAGAGGGTGATGGGGCGGAATGATGTCAGAGACAGCCGACTTGTCCATTTCTGTTGCTGTGTCAGCCAAGCTAGGCGGCACAGAGGGCAGGGTGCCGGCTTGGCGTCAGGAAGACTCCTCATCCTGACCTCACAAGCTGGGATGACCCTGGGCAAGTCACTTAATCCGGTTTGCCTCAGTTTCCTCATCTGTAAAATGATCCAAAGAAGGAAATAGCAAACCACTCCAGGGATCTGTGCCAAGAAAACCCCACACTGGGGTCACTGTGAATCCGACACGACTGAAACAAGTGAAAAAGAAATATTTTCCTGGCAAAAGACTGGATAGGGTAGTCAATACTGCTGGCCTCAGAGTCAGAAAGACCTGGGCTGAAATTCTGCCTCTGAATGTGGTTGTGTGTGACCCTAGGCAGGTTCACTTAAATTTCCTATTCCCCAGACACTCTAGGAAAGATGTGGCAGAGGAAGTGTAGCTCCCCTGGCCCCCAACACAAGGAGAAATTGATCCCTACATCCATTGGGAAGCTAAATTAGCTTAAAAAAAAAAAAAAAGCAAAACAGAGGAAAAAATAGTAAAAGGATTAATAACACACACACACACACACATTTAAAAACCCTTCCCTTCCACCTTAGAATTATTTGTACCAAGCTAGAAAAATGGAAAGGGTTGGGTGATGGGGTTAAGTGACTTGCCCAGGGTCACATGGCTAGGAAGAGTCTAAGGCCATATTTGAACCAAGGACCTCCCATCTCTAGGTCTGGTTCTCTAGCCACTGAGACCCCCCAGCTGCCCCTCATAACATATTTTTTAAAGAAGAAAAATGAAACACATAAAAGAATCCAATTACATTAAAATGTATTTTCAAAATAAAGTTTCCAAACCTCAACTTTGTGGGAGAAAGGAGAGGGGAAGAAAGTGAGATCCAGGGGTCTAATAGATTCATTTATCCAGCCTATCCTTGTAGTCCAGAGTCAAAAACAATTGAGGCAATTACAAAAGGAGCAGCTAGGAGGCTCAATGCATTGAGAGTCAGACCTAGAAACAGGATTGTGTGACTCTGGGCAAGTTTCCCTTTGCCTGGTCCTTTCAGCTCTTCTGCCTTAGAACTAATACAGAGTAAATCAAGGGTTAAAAAAAAAAGAGGCAATTACAAGCCTTTCATCAATTCAGTGAACTTTATTTAGCCTGGTCATGCCATTTCAGCACCCTAAGGCAGTTGGCACCTGTTCTACTGGTAGGAAACAAACTTCCCTATAGTCTACTCCATTCTACTCCTAAGTATGTATAGAGAGATAGATATATAGATATACCTATGTGTGTATGTATACATGTAAAAATATATGGTATATAATATATAAATTTTTATATAGAGTGAGCGCAATATTTAGATATGTAGATAAATGTGTGTATGTATATATTAAAAATCTAGATTTAAAAATGTTTTAAATATAACACATATATATAAATAAATTTCTGTGTCTATACAGAACGAGAGCAATATATAGATATATAAATATATGTATGAATATATTAAAATGTATTTTAAAAATTTTAAAATATATAGTATATATAAAATATATTAATTTATATGTATGTAAAATTTTTTTTACTGCTTACTGATACAAGTCAGCCATGAAATTAACTGGCTTAAAGTTTCCACTTCTTTTAGAAGCCAACTTGGCAGCAGTGACCAACATTTCTCTCATTTTCTTAAACCAAGGCTGAAGATATTTTACTCATTTCAAATTGATTCAAATTCCATAAAAGGCAACAATTTTAGTAAAGCCTTATAGGAGAATCCAAGGGTCTATTTCATTGTTTTAGGGAGGGAGTTTGTCCATGTTTTCACTTACTGGTTTTAAAGAATTGATATTCTAAAGGTATCATTAGGCTATATTTGCACATGCATTTAAAATTATTTATTGGTGCCCTATCATTTACTTCCATAGAAATTCCCGCTTATGTAAAAGAGTCAAGTAATTTAATTTCCTATGAATGTAAAGGTTGAACTGTCCCATTTTGCATGCAGAAAAGGAAAAAAAAAAAGAAAGGAGAAAAAGAGGCAGGTCTAGACTCTGTATGTGCAAAAGTTCAAGAATGGGGCTTGTCATAAAGTTCTGGAAGGCTGCCAAGGAAACAGATGTCTATCATGTAAATAATCACAGGGCAAGTATGTTAGTGGAATCTACAAAAATACAGCAATGCAATATTGCTAACCCCTTCTAGGAAGGCACTGAAAATTGGGAGCAAAGGGTAAGGGAGGTTTTAATGGAGAAGGAGAAATGCATTCCTTCAGTCTGCAGTGAGTTTTGAGGTTATAGACAAGGCAATTAGTCATATTTTGATCATTTTATTTCAATGAAATTTGGATTTCCTTTATCCATTTAAAAAGTTTATTTTTGTTTTACATGATCATATTATATAATTACATTTTGTAATAATGAGATTATATATTTTGTTATATTATATTAATATATTATTACATATGTTATATACAATTATAAAATAATAACAAAATATGTTATATTTTATTTTATGCATTAAAACACATTTTTTTTTGAGAAGAATTCCTCCTTCAGGCTTCAACAAACAGATCCATGATACCAATAAAGTCAAAACTTCTGATGGAGTCTAACTCTCTCATTTTAAAGATGAGGAAACTGAGGCTCAGAGAGGTTACAGATTTGTGTGATAATGAGATTAAATCTACCTTGCCCATTCTCAAATCTAATCATCAAAAGTGTAAACAACTCCACTTAACTCACAAGTTGGGAGGTCTGTGACCCATGTGTGCTAGAGTGAATGACGAATCAGAATTTACTGACTGCCTCCTGGGCAGTCCTAAGATAAGCGTCTGTTGTGACTGGACATGTAAACTAGGAGGAAGGCACAGGAAGTGACAGAAAAGAAGCCCCTTTAAAAGAGAGTTCAGTGAGTTCAGCTGGGCTCTTCTGGTTTGTGTCTTGGATCTGAAGGAGTTCTTCTTGTTTGTGACTTGGACTTGGAGTTCTGGAGCTGGGACCGTGAGACCTTGGTGAGACTGTTCTTAAATCTTTCCTTTGGAATTCCACGTAGTGAGTGTAAAGACTGAATCTTTCTGAACTTCTCTTAAGGAACTTCCCTTTTAATAGAGACTCTATGACTGAAGTTTTTGCCTCATTTGCTTCTGGACCTCTGACTTTCTAGCCTTGGGCTCAAGGCTGAACCTCCCTCAGCTGAGGGTTAATTAGATTTGACTAGGTCAAACTAGGGGATTAAAGCAAATTACCTAGTGTGTTAGATTACTTATCTTATTCTCTCTCTCTCATTTCCTTATTTCATCTTCCTCTCCACATTTGTAAATAAACTTCCATAAAAGTCATTTTGACTTGAGGTTATTTTTTAATTGGGGATTGATAATTATTCAGTTCCCTGGAGACCAAGCCTTTTAATATTCACCCAGTAAAAACCCCTTTTTACCCCTTTCAAAGATCAAGTATATAGAAAGTGGCATAACCATGACTTGACCCCATGTTTCATGTCTCCAAACCCTATGTTCCTTCCATAAGTTGGAACAATTTAAAAAATTAAGTACTTGATCTGGGACAATCTTGAAAGATGGGGAATGCTATCTACCTCCAGAGAAAGAACTTCTGGAGTTGTCTTTCACAGCAATGTATTTACAGTTTTATTTGGGGGTTTTGGTTTTGTATGAGTATGCTCTTACAACAATAACCAATATGGGGGGTAGCTGAGTAGTTCAGTGGTTTGAGAACCAGGCCTAGAGATTGGAGGTCCTAGGCTCAAATCTGGCCTCAGACACTTTTTAGCTATGTGACCCTGGGCAAGTCACTTAACTCTCATTACCTAGCCCTTACAACTCTTTTGCCTTGGAACTAATATATAATATTGATTCTAAGGAGGAAGGTAAGGGTTTAAAAACAAAACAAAACAAAACAAAGACCAATATGGAAGTATTTTGCATGATAATAAAAAAAAGAAAAAGAAAAAAAGAAAAGAAATTGCTGTCAATTTATAATTACTTTCATTTTATAGGAATGCAAATGTTTATTGCTCCTGTTTTTGCAAAAACATGGTCTATTTGATTTGTCACAGAAATTTCAATCTTCACAAGGTTATTTGCAGAAAGCAACATTTACAGTAGAGTGAGAAAAAGGGGGAGAAGGGGAAAACAGAGAAATTTTAAATGACAATAAGGCAAAATGCCAAATACCTAATTCTATAGCATCAATAATTTCTCAAATTATTGGGGGGGGCTCTGTTAGTAGAATGGGAGACCCTAACATGGAAGGTCAGCCCTCAGTTCTTACCTTGAAATTCAGTAGCCCCTGAAAGCTTAGGAGAATCCAGAAGCCAATCTGTTAATTCTCCAGTGCCGAGGAGATTACTCCTGAATTGTTTTCCTCCATTTACATTCCAGGTTCCCATGGCAATCCGAACCCGTTTGAAATTGGTGAATTCTGACTGGCGTTCTGACATGGCTTTTAAGATCCTTGGAGTCACTGTGAAGAATTCATAAAGAAAGAAAGTTCTTCTGAAATTCAAAACCTCCCATGTCCTCAGTACAGGAAAGGGAAATCAATCTGTTATCACTGTGAACCAAAATGTGACTTCTGAAAATGATAGGAAAGGAAAGCAACCTGAAACTGTAGTTATAAAAAAAAAATCATGATATTGAGCATGTTCTTCAGTCTAGTGATGTAACTACTAAGTTTCTACATAAAGGACTAAAGGCAGAGAAAGGACCCTCACATACCAAAATATCAATGGCAGCATTTTTTGTTGTAACGAAGAACTAGAAAAAAATGGGGAAGAGATAAACAAATTATTAATATGAATATAACAAAAAAATTACTGGGCCATAAGAAATGCTGAAAAGGATGGATTTAGAGAATCCTAGAAAGACTTGTATGAACTGAGTAGAATTAGGAGACCAGAACCAGGAGGACAATTTATAGAATGAGTTCAGTAATATAAAGCAAAACGACTTTGAAAGACTTTAGCAGCTGGATAAGGAAGCATTCTAGGTGGTGAAGTGGATAGAATACTAGGTCTGAAGTCAAGAAAACATGAGTTGAAATCTGACCTTAGACATTTACTGTGTCAACCTTTAAAAACTCAGACCAACCAAACGATTGAACAAATTAAACATCTCAAAAGAGAGATAATAGACTAGTAATACAGAATGAGACATGAGTTTTTAGACAGGGCCAAAAGGTTGATATTCTTTTCTTGACTATATATGTTACAGGGAAGGTCTTCTTGTCAGGAAAGAATGAGAGGTGGTGGGTAGTTCTATAGCAATATGATATAAATAACATTAATATTATATATACATATAATAAAATACTGATATTAAAATACTTATTACATTTCAAGATATTAATTAAAATAAAATTAAATACTAGATATAATATTAGAATTCATAATGTCAAAAAATAGAAAAGAAAAACTCAATTGAGATCTTTAAAATATACAGAAGAGAGTAGGATACACTCAGAAGGGGCCACAGACAAATAGGGGAATTTTGTTATTCCTCTATTCAGTGTTAAACTGAATATATATTAAAAAACCTGTATATAACAAAAACTTAAGTTTCATAGGCAATCTTCTTTTCTGTTCTTTCTATAGTGAAATGATTATGTTTGTTTCTGAAGAATTTTTTAAAAAAGAAAATGATGGGGAAGCTACCTTGAGAAGCACAAAGACCATTGTATTTTTTCCTGTGTCAATGGTATTATTAGTAATTTTCTCTAATTAATGTCAAAGACCTCAGAAACTCAGAACTCAGATCTAAAATATCCAATCTAGAACATGATTCCAGCCAGTAATATCGTCAGGACTCAGTGAGAGAAAGAAACAGGCAGTGATGGAGAGAGAGAGAGAGAGAGAGAGAGAGAGAGAGAGAGAGAGAGAGAGAAAGAGAAAGGGAAGAGAATGTGTGTTTCCTTCCCAGAAATCCTTTCCTAAGAGATTACCTAGCAGGCAAAACTGTACTGGGGTAACAAAGCCAATATCAGTCAGAGAAGGAACTTGAACCTAGCTAGGTCTTTGTAAAGACATTCCTGGTATTCTTATATCAAACTGCCTCTGATATCAGGCAGGGACGGAAGATAGAGCCTTCACCTTCTGTTTATTTGCCTCTGTCAACCTGGAAAAACACAGAACCACCAAAGCAGTTGGAAAAGAATATGTCTTTAATCAGGACAAGGGAGACAATGCTCTTATGGCGACCACATAAGTCACACACACACACACACACCACACAGAGCCACCCCACTCTGAAACTCTGCAAACGGTGTCTCTGGGAAAATACCCCAAGAATAGGAATTCTGTGGAACTAAAGAATTAACCTTTAGGGAACAAAACCAAAGCATCCACTGGCTGGTTCCATATGGGGCTTGGGAAAGAAGTTGTACAGGTCAAAGCTAGGGTACCTAGCAGAAGCCAAAAAATAATAGAAACGAAGCCAAAAGAGTACTTAAGACTTGACTATATCTACCGCCACATCCTATTCAGGATGCTCAGTGGGTGCTCCATGGCTTATAGTTCAGTTTGGGACAAGGACAAGTCAGAGAACTTCCTCAAAGGCAATATTCCCTGAGGCAAAGGTAGATTTGGAGTTTCATAAAACAAGGCTATCCCTCAAATCTCAAAATTCTTATATTTTATATAAAAAGATTTGGCTGGAGAGAATTCAACCTTTTTTTCAGGAGCTTTGTCCTCTTTTCCCCCAATTGCATCAAGTATTTAAGGGGGAAAGAATGCATAAGGAGAAAAGTATTTTTATTCATGTTTAAGCCCTTGAGAGTTCTCTAAGAAGAAGCCGTTTTAATCATGAAAGTATATAGCTCAGGGGCAGCTGGGTGGCTCAGTGGATGAAGAGCCCAAGCCTCGAAATGGGATGTCCTGGTTTCAAATATGGCCTTAGACACTTTAGACACTTCCTAGTTGTGTGACCCTGGGCAAGTCACTAAACCCCAACTGACTAGCCCTTATTGCTCTTCTGCTTTGGAAAGGATTCTTGATCTTGATTCTAAGATAGAAAGTAAGGGTTTAAAAAAATAAAAAAGTATATATTTTGCCAGGATTCCTGATGGAGCATGCTAACCACTTCCTGATAGATTGGGTGACAGAATACAAGAGCAGAACGAGACCTGGAAATTTGTTTTGCTTGACTATGAACATTTGTTACCAGGGTTTTCATTTCTCCCCTCCCTCTCTCTTTCACTCCTTCCCCCGATGGGGTGGAGGGACAGGAGAAAAAGAAATGCTTGTTAATTGAAAAAAATATAAATTCAGGGGCAGCTGGGTAGCTGTATTGACTCTAAGATGGAAGATAAGGGCTTTAAAAAACCAACAAATAAACAAATGAATATATATATAAATATTCAAAAAAAGTTTTAAAAAAAGAAATAGGTAGCTGCAGTTTCCCATATCAATGATAACTACAGGAGAAAGTGAGATGAAGAGACATGGTCTCTATGCTGAAAACATTCTCTGCCTTTGTTTTCTTTCCCTTAAAGTGTGATGACTGAACTTCCTTAAAAAAACCTAAATAATATCCCTGCTCCATCCTCTAAGCCAAAGCTAAAGAAATCTAGAGCCTGTACTGTCTGGCTCTAACATCTGGACTCTCTTTTGGCATGATTCAACACTTATGTCACATGCACCAGCTTTTGGGGGGGCAGAGGTGCGGGGAGCAGAAGGGACAGCTCTTTAGGACCATTGGGAATTAGATCCCTGCAGTTCCTCCAGATTGGATGACTCTTCCAAGAACCTGGATTCTGGGAGTGTGTCGAGGCCAGGCATCTCTTCATTCCTCACTGGGCTGTGCTCCTGCCTTCTCTCCATCGTGCCATCTCACCAGCTACCTTCTCTCTACCATTACAGCTTTTATGTGTTATCTTCCTATTTGAGGATATCAGACTCCCAGTGCTTGGCACATCACAGGTGTTTAATGAATGCCCCTTATTGAACCTTTAGAACCTACGAGCTTCTCCATCCTGCCATTATTCCATGCACTAGACATTTTAAAAATGGAATCAGTTCTGAGTGCCTCCTGGCTTTGCCATCATTCATTTCTAGTCTCCATCAGAGTTCTTTGCCCATTCACTTTTACCATTCTTCTTGCATGCACTCTGTTCTCTGTCTGGTTCTGCCATTTCCCTTAGACGGTGAGTTCCTTGAAAACCAAGGACTGTTTTTTGCTTCACGTGGTACTTAGAACCTGCTCAAAAAATGCCACACTTGACTAACTCTTGTGTGGGTTGGTGACAGTCTGTGTTCAATCACTTAATCAACAAACATTTATTAAGTTTACTACCTTCAGGGCACGGAGGATACAAACACAACTGAAAAAATAATTCTTATTTACAGGAAGCTTACATTCTAGTAGGAGAGGCCACCCTGTTGGATGGAGTTCAACATGATGCTTTTTTCGTATCCATTGAAGATGGCGCCAGGGGCAGCGAGGAGGCTCAGTGGCTTGGAGATGGGAGATCCTGGGCTCAAATTTAGCCTCAGACACTTCCCAGTGGGGTAACCCTGGGCCAGTCACTTAACTCCAATTTCCTCATCTTACCTCTCTTCTGCCTTAGTCTCTATTCTAAGACAGAAGGTAAAGGTGAAAACGAAGAACCTGGTTCTTTCATGCAGAGCATTTGAACTAAAAGGATCCAACAGCTGTCTCCTTCCCTTCCTCTCACCAAAATGTCTTGTGACTTAGGAGAGAATTTCATTGGGATGAGATCAAGAGTAATATTAGGTACAAAAAGTCATGGGGGCCACTTGCAAATGGAGAGTATTACTTGTAACCTAGACTTTGAATGATTATTATGACAAATACTGAAAAGGAGCCATTTTGAAGTAAAAGCACTGGGAATCATACAGATAAGGATGATAGATATATATCAATAAACATGTTATTGATATCAATAATTAGTATTAATATCAATAATAGCCTCAGAAATCTACTAATTATTATTGTATAAGAGCATATTATTGCATAAGAGCAATTACATTTCTCTTAAAGATTTCAAAACATTATATAGATATTTCATTTCTTCCTTGAAATAACACTAGAAAGTAGGTGTTATCATTATCATCCTCATTTTACAGATGAAGAAATTGAGTCAGCTAGAGGTCAACTGTCACATAGCTAGTTAAAGTGTGGGGGACCAGATTTGAACTCAGGATTTTCAGCCTCTAGGTCCAGTACTCTATCCATTGGGCCACTTGATTGCCTTATACAAATGAAACATGTGTGTAAAATATTTTGTATAAAAGCTTACAATGTTATATAAATGTGGACTGTCATCACCTCCTATTATCTACATACAGAATTACAATTAACCAAAAGCCAAGGTACCCATGGATCTCATCTGATCCCCACAATAGCAGCTGATGACTGGATGAATGTTGGGGAAATTGATTCTAGTCAATTTGCCTCAGTTTATTCTATTGTAAAGTGAAGGAGTTGTAAGTAGGGAGCGGAAACATCATTTTTTCCATTTTACAGATGAGGAAACAAAAGCTTGGACAGTTTAAATGACTTGTGCAGGGTCACCTCATTGGTTACTAGCTGAAGCAAGCCGTACTTACACTGAGGTCCTCAGATGCCAATCCTGGGGCTCTTAAGACCATATTGCATTATGCTTTGGGAATGAGAGGACACGGGAAGCTATCTGTGATTTCATTAGTTTCTTGAAGAAATTCTTGAAGAAATTCCCTTTACCAAACCAGATCTATACACTATTCAGTAACGGGGAAATTAAGTGACTTTTCCTGACTCACAGAGCCTAAAAGTGTCAGGGAGAGGTCTTGATCCCAGGTCTTCCTGACTTGGAGACTGACCCTCTATCTACTATGCCCTGCTGCCTCGACAGACTAAACTGCTTAAAAGTATTCCATTACACTAATATGGGGTATCTAGATGGAGCAGTGGATAGAGTGCTGGGCTTAGAATCAGCCAGACTCATCTTTCTGATTTCAAATCTGGCCTCAAATACTTACTGTATGACTCTGGGAAAGTCATGTACCTCTACCTCAGTTTCTTATTTGTAAAAATCAGCTGGAGAAGGAAATGGAAAACCACTCCATGTATCCTTGTCAAGAAAATCCCAAATGGGGTACAGAGAGTAGGCTATGACTCAAACAGAACACCACATCAATGTGCGATGATTTATTTGACCAGCCCTTACTGTTGGACATTTCTGTTTCCTCTAGGTTGTTTTGGGTTTTTTTAAGTGATTATACATGATGCTGCTGCTAAGAAAATTTTTTGAACAAAGAGCTCTTTTATTATTATTTTCAAAATATGTTTCCAACAATGCAATTACAAGGTCAAACTTTGTCTCAGGATAGGTGCTTAATTAACAGATTCTTGTAGGATGATCTGTAAAATAGGAATTTATATATGTATACATATATATAAAATTATCTTTAATATAATTTATATAATAAGATAGTCTAAAATATATTTTATATAAATTTTAAACAATTTATATAAAATGATTAATCATCTAGTGACCGTTACATATCACTAGATGGTTAATTAAGGAGTTAGCTAGTGTCACTGGTTAATTTTTAAGATCCCTTCCAGCTTTCAAAAAATTCTTCATTTCCTTGAATGAAAAGAGTCAGAAATGCATTTGTCACTCTCCCATTTACCCCAATCATGACAAATAGAATTCCATCTTTCCCCATCCAGAGTTGTTGGTCTATTTCCTGGAACCCTCTTGGGACATCATAAGTTAAGCAGGTGGTGAAACCATGACACCAGAGAATAAGGAATATGAATATAAATTAGAAGGAAGAGCCTGAATCCAAAAGATGATCAGAGCAGAGGAAGAGAGCAAAAGTGATAAATTTTCAGTTAGCCAGGAAGAACAGATCTAATTTTAGAAGGAGCATAAATATGAAACACTCACCAAGAAGAAAAAATATTTTTTTAATTCTTTAAAACATTTTTTTTTCACTGCCTCATATCTTCCATGCCTTTGACCCTAGCTTTAAAATAGTCTTTAAAAAATCAACTTCTTTGGTCAATAATACTTCCTTTCTTTTAGGATTGAGTTAGTCTAGAAACTAAATCATCTCAACTTTGTTAGTAAACAAACCTCAACAGAAGTGCAATTGCTTAGAAATGTTTTCAACTTCCTCTAGTACCCTGGGATTGTGCCCAGAATAGGAATCAAATATTGTCTTGGCTACTGAAAGTAAGAATACATGAGGAAATGAGGTTAGGTGGAGAAGGGGAGGAAGGAAGAACAGGAAGAATGATTAAATCATATTTTTTCCAGCAAAGAAATTAGGGGAGGATGGACTTGTGATTTCATTCGTAGAGGGCACCTCCTTTACCGATATAAATTGGTGCTAGCCCCCTGCCCCAAATTTACAGAACTGGTTTCAGCACTGAGATACTAAAATATCTGTCCAGAGTCACACAGAGACAGGTTTTGAACTCAGATCTATTAGTGGCAGAGTAGGGACTAGAAACTGCTTCTAAACCTCTTGCTGCTCTACCTCTGTTTTCCCATGTGGCAACAAATGAATGTCAGTCACTTACTAGCCATGCAACCCCAGGCAAGTCAATTACCCCCTTTGCCTCAGTTCCCTTATCTATAAAATGATCTAGACAAGAAAATGGAAAACTACTCCAATAAACTCACTTTACCAAGATAATCCCAAATGGGGCCATGAAGAGTTGAACATGACTGAAATGACCAAGCAACAATGTTTATTTGAAATTATATAAAAATAATAAACAAACAAATAAATAAATGTTTGAGTGTGTGTGTGTGTGTGTGTGTGTGTGTGTGTGTGTGTGTGTGTGTGTAAATAAAATAAGGTTTGAAATAAGAAGACCTGGATTCAAAGTCCCACCTCTGACACTTATCTGGGTGAACTTGGGAAGACTCCTAAAACTTCTTGGGCTTCACTTTACTTTCTTGTAAAATAAAGGGGTTAGATGAGATCACTTCTCAAGTCTCTTCCAGCTCTCTCCAGAACTTTAATTTCTGGCCCTAGGATTCCATCCATTGTTCTGTTTTCAAGTCTTAACAGTTAAGTCCCAGAGGAAGTATGGCACAGCAGATAGGACATCAAATTTATAATTGGCGGGCATAAGTTTAAATCTTGATTCTGCCTCTAACTGATTGTGTGACATGGGATAAATCATTAAATCTCCATGGACTTTAATTTCTTCACATGAGAGCAAAGATTTTCAAGCTCCCTTGCAACTTTACATCTTATGCTAGTATTAAATAAATAATTAAAATGGATGATTTTTTTTAAAGTTTACATGCTCATCTTCCACTTTATTTCCTTCACAAGTTTTTAAAATTGTATGTATGACATGTGTCATCTATCATGACATGAACAATATAGAAATATGTATAGCATGAAAGCACTAGATTAACCTATATCAGATTATTTACTACCTGAAGTAGGGAGAAAAGGAAGGGAGGGAGAAAAACTGAATCCTAAAATTTTAGAAAACAATTGTCAAAAATTGTTTCTACATGTAACTGAAAAAAAAAATAGTTCACATGCACTCAATTATTCATTAAATGAATAAATCTGTTTACCAGGGGTGTTTGCCAGTGCTTTAGAAGAGAGGTAGCATACCACAGTGGAATGACCAATGGGTTTGGAATCAAGGCCTGGGGGTTGAATCTCACCTCTGCCACTTATTACTTCCTGGGTGACATTGGGTAAATCATTGTGTAAAGGGAACCCCTTCCCCCCAGGGTTGTGAACTTTCTGCTCATCCAAGCCAGCCTATTAGCATGGCTGGAACACTCCAAACAAGAGGTCACAGTTTAAGAGCTCAAGGATCATGACCTGGAACTAAGGGTTGCGAGTCCAAGTGAGAGAGACTTTGATTGGTTCCTGAGATGTGAGAGACCAGTGCACAGGGAAAGGAAGTGACATGGAGAAAGAGGACCATAAAAAATGAGACCATAGAGGAGATCGGGTTCTTCTCTGGAGGTCTTTGGCTGGGGGTCTTTTTACGATTTGGCACTGGTGGCTCAGGCAGAAGACACCCTTGTAGGCTAGTAAGATTAGAGTGTTAGACTAGGAAATAGTTTTCTTTTTCCTTCCTTCCTTATTTCTTTCTTAAGCCTACATTTATATTAAAATTAAATTATTAAAAGCTACTATCATCCTTGTGACTTAAGGGTGAATTATTTTATAAATGGCAACCACAACGTTATTTTTTTAAACTAATATTATATTTCCAAACCAATTTCTAAATATTACATTTAGCATATATATTTTGCTACTATTAGTAATATTAACTTTATATTATTAAATGTATTGCTATAATATATTTATATTAAAACATAATTAATTTTGATTTTAATTAACAAAATATTAATTAAAAATTACATCATATTATATAACTGCATTAGATCTTTCTTTCCTCATCTTTAAAATTATATGAGTATTTGGTCTATTGGTAATGGTCTATTCCATTCCAAAGGCTGTCCACTTCTTGGGGACAAGACCCTGCCATCTATCCTTTCTACAACCAGAGGCCAGGTCCTAGGGGAACTCAACATTCTCAATTCTGGAGTTCCCATTCTGGTGTCTGCCTGTCCTGATTGGTGAATGTGTCATGTGGCCCATTATATGTATTACATAGTATATCTTCAGAGCAAAGATCATCACAATTGTATTGCTAACCCTTAGCACAGTACTTTGTACACTGTTGTTTGGTTGTTTGGTTGTTTTAGTCTTGCCCAACTCTTTGTGACCCCATCTGGGGTTCTCTTGACAAAGACAATGGAATGGTTTACCATTTCCTTCTCCAGCACACATTACAGACGAGGAAACTGAGGCAAATAAGGTTAAATAACTTGCCCAAGGTCACACAGCTAGGAAATATCTGAGGCCAGATTTGAAATCTGGTCTTTCTAACTCTAGGCCTGGTGGTACTTTATCCACTTTGCCACCTATCTGCCCTGGCTGGCCCATAATAAGTACTTTTAGATGGGTTTATGATTGGGGTTTTAGCTTTAAAAGATCACTTTATTGCAAATAGGAATAATATGTAAATAGGTTTTGTACAATGATACATGTAAAACCCAGTGGAATTGCTTGTTGGCTCTAGGAGCGAGGAGGGAAGAAGGTTAGGAAGGATCATGAATCATGTAAGCATGGAAAAAATATTCTAAATAAATAATTACATTTTTTTAAAAAAAGGAATATTCCACTGATAAAAAAATTAATGACTACCTTTGATTGATTCATGTTAGAGGAGAAGAAGGATGATCAAAGATTTGTACATATTAGAAGTGGTCTAGTTCTACAAAGAGCATAAAAAACAACACAGAGATAGCTCTCAGGGTACTCTGGTACTTCTAGACTGTAAAAAGGACAAGACAAAGACCTCTGACACGTTGAATCCTCTATAATGATTTACAGTTAATGCGTGGACAAGAATCACGCAGGAAGAGAAAGAAGAAAGGGCTTTCACATCTTAACTTGTGAAATAATGGATTCGTGGAAATAGGCATAATTCAGCTCAAGAACAACAACAGAGGAGTGGAAAAGGGCCTCTTAGATGTTCTGGTCCCTACAATAGAAGAGGAATCCAAACGAGGGGACCATAGCTGAATGGTTCAGGAGGCTGGCAAATACCCTGCTTAGGAGGATCCAGAATTCTAGAGGCATGTTTACATCCTTTGACTTTCTTTGGGAGAAGTTATGTGGCATAATAGATGCTAAGGTTGACCTTGAGTTCAAATCTTGCCTCTCAAACATACTGGCTGGATGTGCAACTGGGCAAGTCAATTTAAACCCTCGGTGCCCCCAGACAAATCTTGTTAGACAGCAAATTGCAGAGAGTTGCTGAGCTGCATAAATAATAGTTGTTTGTTGCTATTTTTTTCCCATGTAAACATTCATTGTTGTGGGAATTTTTTCTACTATATTTTCTCTATTGAGATCACAGATCTGGGTCAAAACCAACCCTCAAACTTCACCATCTTCTTTTGGAATTTACTAAAGTCATTGTTGCAAGCCAGCCTCATCTCCTGCTACTCAATTCTGTATCTGGCTTACTATTCTACCCAATTATTAAAGCTAATTAGCCAAACCTCTCAATCCTGGGTGCTCATGAGGATTTTGATCCTTCAAGAAGTCTGGTAAGTTTTGCTCATTCTCCTCCATTTGTTCAAATTGGACTTGACCCTTATCAACCATTCCATTTAGTCACAAAGAGAACAGGGTGAGTTTATAGGGACAGAGCAGTACTG